>NC_045556.1:35709843-35914843 GCF_009769535.1 Thamnophis elegans | reverse complement strand
GATTTGACGAACCGGTTCTACCGAACCAGTGCGAACCTGTAGGAACCCACCTCTCACTGAAGGAACGATTGCTGGAGTTGAGCCCTTTGAACTGAGAGTCCCTTGGATGGAAATACTCAGTAGTCACTGGAAGGCAACCACACAAAATGCCAAGTTGGATAATTTGCCCTAGAGGAGAGAGAGCGAAGAAGGGAGAGAGGGAGGGCATATTTAGAGGGCTCTTGTAAAATACTCTTGAAATTCTCCACCATGGGTGGAGAACTGAGGCTATAAAAGCTACCACCTAGTTAGTGGAGTAGCAAAATTGGAAATGACTTTTGAGGTCTTCTAGTCCAACCCCAATGGATGGCTGTGAAGGTTGGACTCTAAGAAAGTCTGAGTGCCAAAGAATGGAGGCCTTTGAACTCTGGTGCTGGAGAAGACTCCTGCATTGAGTCCCTTGGACTGCAAGGCCATCCAACTGGTCAGTCCTGGAGGAGATCAACCCTGACTGCTCTTTAGAAGGCCAGATCCTGAAGAGGAAACTCAAGTACTTTGGCCACCTAATGAGCAGGAAAGACTGACTGGAGAAGAGCCCAATGCTGGGAACGATGGAGGGCAAAAGAAGAAGAAGGGGACGACAGAGAATGAGGTGGCTAGATGGCGTCACTGAAGCAATAGGCGTGAGCTTAAATGGACTCCAGGATGGTAGAGGATGGTAGAGGACAGGAAGGCCTGGAGGAATGTTGTCCATGGGGTCGCGATAGGTCAGGCAAAACTTTGCAACTAACAAGAACAAGTTTAATGAAATGAAGGACTAGGGGAAACTTGATAGCAGTCTTCCAATATTTGAGGGGCTGCCCCAAAGAAGAGGGAGTCAAGTTATTCTCCAAAGCACCAGAAGGCAGGACAAGAAGCAATGGTTGGAAATTAATCAAGGAGAGAAGCACCCTAGAACTAAGGAGAAACTTATCCATGGGAACAATTAATCAGGGGAATAACTTATCTCCAGAAATTGTGGACGCTCCATCGCTGGAGGTTTTAAAGAAGAAGGTTTGTCTGCAATGCTACTGGATCTCCTACTTGAGCAGGGGGCTGGACTAGAAGACCTCCAAGGTCCCTTCTAACTCTGTTATTCTGGTCAGAAGTCATGCTTACATTATTATTATTGTTGTTATTTTGCCAATTCAAGGGTGCAGCAGGAAAGAGCAAAAGCTGCATTGGACCTGAGATATTCTCATTTGTTTTCATTTTTCTTAATGAAGAAATAATTGGGTCCCCATGTAGGAAATGGAAGCAAAAGTCCTATTTTTATTTCAAAGAACAAGGGAATTTCCGCTTAGTTCTAGTGTGCTGGGGCGGAATATCAATTAATTCCCCCCCTCTCTCTCCCTCCCTCCCTTCCTCCTTCTCTCTCTCTCTCTCTCTCGTCTCTCCCTCTCTCTCTGTCTCTCTGTCTCTGTCTCCCTCTCTCTCTGTCTCTCTCTCTCCCTCCCTCCCTCCCCCCCTCTCTCTCTTTCCTAATGTGAACTGCCTAACCCCCAGACGCAACTTTTACACTTTTCTTCTTTAGCTCATCAACTGCATGCATATTTGATGACTTGGAAACAATATTGGCAAAATAAATGAGCGTTCTGCGGGGTTCCTGATGTGCTTAATTGTCTCTGTTGGCTTCACAAGGAAAGAGAGCTCTAACTCAAGGAATATATATGGGGACAGCAGGAGGGAGAAACAATGATGTTCAAAGCAAACATCCTTCAAAATCTCCAGAAGATCCTTCAATCAGGGATGGGAGAGAGAGAGAGAGAGAAAGAGAGAAAGAGAGAGAGAGAGAAAGAGAAAGAAAGGAAGAAAGAGAGTGAGAGAAAGAATTTTGCTGTATAAAGACATTCCTTTTTGCATGTGGATTAAAAAAAATAAGGGGGAAGCCCAGAACCCACTTATTGGTATCCTTGGTGCTGTCTGAGCTTGTGGTTTTCTTGCAGATGTTTCAGTGCACTGATGATATTGCCTAGTTGGATAATGAAATGTCTACAAGTCAACACCCAATCTCAGAGAGCACCAAGGAGCCCACAGTCGTCCTTCTCCTTCTCCCCTTCCTTCCTTTCCATTCCTATCTCCTTCCTTCCTTCTCCTTTCTACCTCCTTCCTTCCTTCCCATTCCTCTCTCCTTCCTTTCCATTCCTCTCTCCTTCCTTTCCATTCCTCTCTCCTTCCTTCCTTCTCCTTCCTACCTCCTTCCTTCCTTTCCATTTCTATCTCCTTCCTTTCCATTCCTCTCTCCTTCCTTCCTTCTCCTTCCTATCTCCTTCCTTCCTTTCCATTTCTATCTCCTTCCTTTCCATTCCTCTCTCCTTCCTTCCACCCTCCCTCCCTCCCTTCCCTGGTGATGTTACCTGGCTGCATAATGAGAGGCCTGCATGAAAGCTACCAATCGCAGAGAGCACCAAGGACCTTTCTCTTCCTCCTCCACTCTACAAACCCAACTCCCTCCTAGCACTGATAATGTTCCCTAGTTGGGTAATGAAACGCCTCCAAAAACAAAACTAAAACCCTCCACCAAGCGCGGAAAGCACCAAGCAGAGGTAATATTCAGCAGGTTCTGACCGGTTCTGGAGAACCGGTAGCGGAAATTTTTTGAGAAGTTTGGAGAACTAGTAAATACCACCTCTGGCTGGCCCCGCCCCCATCTATTCTCTGACTCCCGAGTCCCAGCTGATCCGGATGGAATGGGGATTTTGCAGTATCCTTCCACCAACCCACGCCCACCAACCCATGCCCACAGAACTGGTAACAAATTTTTTTGAATCCCACCACTGGCACCGAGGAGCCCATGGTTAAACCCTGAGCTACAAATAACCTCTTCCACCCATTGATTTTGGGACACCAGAGAATATTTTAACGTACAAACTGTTTGTTTATTTCTGCCAGCAGAGAGTTGTGACTCGTGTCAAAAAGGGGTGGCTTGATTAAGCGGGGACTCTCTCCCTACGTACCCGGGGTTTTCTCATTATACCGGCAAACTACGAGCCCCTCCACCCCTGTTGGTTTTTCTCACCCTTTCTAATCTCCCAGCTTAATTGGGCGTGCCATTATTTAAATGTCATTGCCAGCCAGTTCATTTACGGATAGGTGAACGAAAGGAGGGGGGGGAGGAGAACAGGAAAGCCAGAGAGAAATAAATTAATAAAACATATTCACCCGCTTGTCTCGCGCTCGGGGGAAATGAAGAGTTTAATGGTGAAGGAAGCTGTTCCCCATCTGGTGCTTGCCTTGGCAAAGCGCAGGGAGAGGGCGTGATGGATTTATTGTGGCATTACCAGGCCTGATGTGAAATAATCTAGCAGCGAGGAGGTTATGGCTCTGAGGAGACTCATCCGGTGCTTAGGAGACAAGGATGTTTGAGAGGGATTAACTACGCTTAAATCAATGTGAGTCATGAAAACAGAACTAACCAATCTTGTGGTCACTCAATTATTTAAGATGGAGCGGCTCTATTCCCCAAAGGGCGGAATTAAACACATGCTTAAGGGGAACGGGCAATTAAACCCAGGCCCTTTTACTGCTGAGTTAAGGGGAGATTGGGGATAGGACGGAGCTGGTGGGATCGAGGAAGGGGTTGGTTTCCCTCACATCCGAAAAGTGGCATCTGGCGACGTACGGTAGGCAGGGAAGGTGAGCTGATCAACTTTTGTCCTGGATTGTTTGAGTGCTGATAATAATCGGTGAGTGGAAGAGGAGAACAAATATAACAAATATATCTATGTCTCTATCTCCCTCTAACTCTATCATCAATAAATCAATCTCTCTATCTCCCTCTCCCTCTGTCATCTATCAATTATCAATCAATCTCTCCATCTCCATCTCCCTCTATCATCTATCAATTATCAATCAATAAATCAATAAAAATCTCTCTATCTATCTACCTCTTCCTCTACCATCTATCAATTATCAATCAATCAATCTCTCTATCTCCCTCTCCCTCTCCCTCTATCATCTATCAATTATCAATCAATCTCTCTATCTCCATCTCCCTCTCCTGCTATCATCTATCAATTATCAATCAATCAAATCTCTCTATCTCCATCTCCATCTCCCTCTATCATCTATCAATTATCAATTAATAAATCAATAAAAATCTCTCTATCTCTTTATTTACCTCTCCCTCTACCATCTATCAATTATCAATCAATCAATATCGCTATCTCCCTCTCCCTCTATCAATTATCTATCTATCTATCTATCCATCCATCCATCCATCCATCCATCCATCCATCCATCCATCCATCCATCCATCCCTCCCCCTCTCTATCTTTCATCTATCTATCTATCTATCTATCTATCTATCTATCTATCTATCTATCTATCTATCTATCTATCTATCATGAGTTCTGCTTAGGAAACCAACATTTATGGGGAAATGCTGCAACTGAGCAGGGCACCTGGTTTTCCTACAATCTGCCAATGTGTCTGAACCCTGCAGTTTAAAGCTGCAGAAAGAATCCAGTATTGGCTCAACCCATTGGCCTAGGATGAGACAGCTACAGATGTTAACAACAGCGACAGCACTTAGACTTATATACCGCTTCACAGTGCTTTTACCGCCCTCTCTAAGCAGTTTACAAGAGTCAGCCTCTTGCCCCCAACAATCTGGGTCCTCATTTTACCCACCTCAGAAGGATGGAATACTGAGTCAACCTTGAACTGGTCAGGATCGAACTGCTGGCAGTCGGAAGAATTAGCCTGCAGTACGTCATTCTAACCACTGCGCCACCATGGCTCTTACAACTTGTACTTTGGATCATGGTCATTTGGAGAAGATACAAAGAAAAGCAGAACGACAGTACAATGAAATGTAAGACTTATACGTGGCATAATGTTAATCTATGCCAAGGGTCTCCAAATTTGGTAACTTTCAGAGTTCAACTCCCAGAATTCGTCAGCCAGCATGAAACTGCTGTGCTAACTATAAGGATACTTGTCAAAAGAAGGATAATCCGGGCAGACAACCAGGAGACGCCAATCAATTCCAGACCTTCAGAGTGAATTTATTGGAGGCCAATTCAAGAAGAGACCTGTCTTTCTTGATTCCATGAATGGAACAATTGTATTGATGGATGGAAATGGACTGTTTTTCACCCAAATTGAACACTTTGGTCTATCACCCATTGACGCCTCTGGTCTGCTCAAATATATTGAGAGTGGATGTCCCTGGAAATATGTCCTTGATGGTCCTTTCTCTCTTCTGGGATCATATACAGGTAGTCTTTGATTTATGACCGCAATTTCTACTGCTGAGGAAGTCAGTTGTGAAGTGGGTTTTGGCCCAATTCACAGCCTTTGTTGCCACCGCTGTTAAGTGAATCACTGCAGTGGTTAGGTTAGCAATGCGGTTATTAATCGTGTTGTGGCTTGTCAGCGGCCAGTGGAGCTGGCAGCAGAGTCGGACAGTGAGGAGGTTGGGGAGGAACACGGGCCAGTCCTGGAGGCTGGGGAAGGCTCTAATGAGGGCTCTGCATTGGAGGCAGAGAGTGGGCCAGGGCCATCTGACTTGGTCAGGTGCCTATGGAGCTAGACAGCAGTGAGGCAGAAGAACAGCTGGAGCCTGTTCCCACTGTGCGCATGCGCAGAGCTGCCAGAAGAAAAGAACAACTCAGAAATCAGGGTCGACTTGGGAGTAAAGCCACAGGTGGACGGTGAATGGCCCCTCCCAGAGGAAATAAAAGAGGAGCAAAAGGGGAGTGGGCTTTTGCAGGAAACAATTCAGGAGTGTGAAGATCTGTCCGTGAACCTTGCACAGCACCTCATTTGCGAAATACTTACATGGCAGCTTTCCAAACTAGACAAGGTCTGTAGTCATAAATACTCCTTTGAAAGACTGTTTGCCAGGCCTTGGCTGAAGGTGAAGGAGAGGAATTCACATTCATAATCAAAGGGGTTTTGTCGGGACCAGGACTCTGTCTCATGCTTTTTGGGGAAGCCTAGGTCAGAACACCCAAGTTCTAACAGTTGCCTTGCAAAGCCAAAACTTGGCACAGCCAATGTCGCCTTTGGGTGCGACCGCTTGCTGCCTTGTAAACTCATTTAGCTACCTGTCACGTTATCTGATTTCTTTGCTTCAAGTATACTATCCGGTGCTTCAAGGGATGTCATTTGTAGGTGACACACACCAAAGGGAGGTGTGACTTTGGATTGCACCGTAGTGGGAAATTTACATGTAAGCATTGTTTGAACGGGCCCCCCAACAATCTGAGTACTCATTTTACCCACCTCGGAAAGAGGGAAGGCTGAGTCAACCTTGAGCTGGTCAGGATTGAACTCCTGGCAGCTGGCAGAATGATCCTGCAAGAGACGTAGGGCTTATCCATGTATCTGTCTGTCTGCCTGTCTGTGTATCTTAGCAGTCTTTCTCTCTCATCTCTTTCTCTCTCTCTCTCTGCATCCATCCATTCATCCATCCATCCATCCATCCATCATGTATCTTATCTGTCTCATAGAATCATAGAGACCTAGGGCCTATCCATGTATCTGTCTGTGTATCTTATCAGTCTTTCTTTCTCTTCTATCTATCTATCTATCTATCTATCTATCTATCTATCTATCTATCTATCTATCTATCATCTATCATCTATCATCTCTCTCTCTCTCTCTCTCTCTCTCTCTCTCTCTCTCTCTCTCTCTCCATCCATCCATCCATCTATCCATCTATCCATCTATCCATCTATCCATCCATCCATCATATGTGTCTTATCTATCTCATAGAATCATAGAGACCTAGGGCTGGAAAGGACCTTGGAGGTCTTCTAGTCCAACCCCCTGCTCAAGCAAGAGGCCCTATACATTTCAGACAGGTGGCCGTCCCGTCTCTTTTTGAAAGCCTCCAGTGATGGAGCACCCACAACCTCTGGTGACAAGCCGTTCCACTGATTAATTGTCCTCACTGTTAGGAAGTTTCTCCTTAGCTCTAGGTTTCTTCTCTCTCTGATAATCTTCTTAAATTCTCAGTCGCCCCAACAAAATGACCAGCCCCCCAAAACCAGAGGGCTAGTAGAAACCTTCTGAGCGGCTCCAAAACCAGCCTCAACCAAGCTCCTGTTGAGACCAGGGGAGAGACCTGAGCTGTTTTCTCCACTCTTTTTTTTGGGGGGGGGGGTGTCAAACAGCCGTCTTTGGGACATCTGTAGCTTTCCCCTCTGCTCTGTCCTCTTAACATCCAGTATTTGGGTGCATTATATTAAAAAAAGAAGACATTCCCAGCAGACTTTCTCTGAAGATTATGCTGGAGACAGCCTGCCAGGAATGAAAGGAGAATTGGGGAGGGGGAATGAGAAGATGGGGGCGGGAGAGGAGGAGGAATCCAAGGTGAACATTCCAGAGCCATTAGTCGGATCTGCGCCCCGCACCTTTGCGCAGGAGATGAGACGGGGGACCCCCCTCGGGCTCTCCACGCTGCGCCTTGAGGTGTAAGGATAGCCGCAAATGGCTAATCAGGATCATCTGTTTGGGTTTTCATTTTTCAACGTTATTAGGGGGCTTCTTGAGACACGGCTGAGGAATGTGACAGATGCTTTCAAGTCAAGAGCCGGGGATTGTAAGGCTGCAGGGGTTTTGGTGGCGTGCTGGTGACCTTCTTCTTTCACCTCTGGGAAGTGGGTGCCAGGAGCGGGGAGGGGGAGGAAACTCCCATCTGCCTACAACCGGGTCCAGAAAGGAAGGAAAAGAGAAGGAGGACACATGCAACCAGGAGAGTTAAAAGGCATTTTAAACTTGGAGCAAATAATAAAGGTAAAAGTTTCCCTCGCACATCTGTGCCAATCGTTCCCGACTCTAGGGGGAGGTGCTCATCTCCGTTTAAAAGCCGGAGAGCCAGCGCTGTCCGAAGACGTCTCCATGGTCATGTGGCCGGCATGACTCAACGCCTGAAGACGCACGGAACGCTGTTCCCTTCCCACCAAAGGTGGTCTCTATTTCTCTACTTGCATTTTTTACATGTTTTTGAACTGCTAGGTTGGCAGAGGCTGGGACAAGTCACGGGAGCTCCCTCCATTACGCGGCGCTATGGACTCAAACCACTGAACTGCCAAACTTTCGGATCGACAAACTCAGTGTCTTAGCCACTGAGTCATCACATCCCACTGGAGCAAATAATATAAGGCTACAAAAATCATCAGTGGTATGGGTAGGGTGGAGAGAGTTGTCCTTTCCTTTCCTTTCTTTCCCTTCCCTTCCTTTCCTTTCCCTCCATTTCGTTTCCTTTTCCTCCCTTTCCTTTCTTTTCCTTCCCTTCCCTCCATTTCCTTTCCCTCCCTTTTCTTTCCTTTCCTTCCTCTCTCTTCCCTTTCCTTTCTTTTCCTTACCTTCCTTCCATTTCCTTTCTTTCCCTCCCTTTCCTTCTCTTCCCTTTCCTTTCCATCCCTTCCCTTTCTTTTCCTTTCCTTCCCTCCCTTTCCTTCCTCTCTCTTTCCTTTCCTTTCTTTTCCTTCCCTTCCCTCCATTTCCTTCCTTTCCCTCCCTTTTCTTTCCTTTCCTTCCTCTCCCTTCCCTTCTCTTCCTTTCCATTCCCTCCCTCCCTTCCTCTCCCTTTCCTTTTCTTTCCTTCTCTTCCCTCCATTTCCTTTCCTTCCTTTTTCTTTCCTTTCCTTCCTCTCCCTTTCCTTTCCCTCCATTTCCTTTCCTTTCCCTCGCTTTCCTTTCTCTCCCTTTTCTTTCCTTTCCTTCCTTCTCCCTTTCCTTCCCTTTCTTTTCCTTTCTCTCCCTTTCCTTCCCTTCCCTTCCTTTCCTTTCCCTCCATTCCCTTTCCTTTCCCTCGCTTTCCTTTCCTCCTTTGTCTTCTCTCCTCCCTTTCAGCAGTCTTTTCCTTTCTTTCCCTTTCCTCCTCCCCTTCCCCTTCTTTCCTTGTGAATGGGGGTAAGTCCCAGGACTACCATCGGTACAAATGCCGACATCCTTGATATCCTACACAGAAGAATATTTTCATTCGCCGGCGACAGGATCCTTCTCTCTCTTTTAAGGTGGGGCTGTTTATTAGGATCTGATGAGATAATGATTGACGGCACGTGACTGAAGCCATCAAAACATTTGAGAAACCAGGGAAGTGTTAGGAAAGAACTCCTGAACAGCAGAAGTGTTTTGATTTATTTTTAAAGAGAGCGTCAGGAGAAAATACATTTCTGGCTCTAGAGAGGGGACTCCACATTTCCCTTAATAACAATAAAAGCAGGTGATGGACCGAGCAACATATGTGCCCATATGTGTGTAACAAAACACCCCGCCAAGATGATGGGCTGTTGAAGCCGTTGGAGACAGGCCGTTGGTTATACCGAGTGCAAATTGTTCTTTGCGGATGCTCACACTCGTATCGATAGCGTGCAAGTGCGGGCAGGCCAGACGCAGCTACACAAAGCAGGGATAAATTAACAGCGTGGTTGGATTCCCCTTAAGAAGATCAGTTGAATAGAAAACCCTTCCTTTTCGTGTGGGGGGCAACATGGAAAGCTAATAGCTTTCGAATTCCCTCTTCCGCCCTCCTAAATCTTGCTTGCCTCTCCGGTTCTCTCTCAAGTGGTCCAGTTTCAATCACCCTCGGAAAAGCAACATCATTACATTGGCACAGCTTAGAAGCGTAACACTGTTGCCCTGTTTGCGGTTTGGCAATATTCACAATTGGAGATTCATTATTTATTTCTTAAACACCAGGATAAGAAATCTGGGTGTCGGCTGGGTTGGCAGGGCTGCCCCTAGTGGTTGTCCTGATGAACTGCAGTGTCCGAGCCAGGTTTTGTCCCCATTTCTGAATTTATCCATCGTGTCGGAATTAAGTATAATTTTTATTGTCATTGTACTTAAATGCAACGAAATTGGTTGTTGGACTGGTTGGGATTATCCCAAAGGTACTTTTCCAAGAGACAGCTGGACTTTCTTCGTTTTTCCTTGAGGACATTTCTTTTCCAAGGAGCTTCTTTGGTGCTGAACTGAATGGTGGAGAAATGCTGGGTTTCCCCGAAGGGCAGCTGGAGGAATTGGGTACGGCTAGGCTAGTGAAAAGAAGGACTAGGGATGGCATGAGAGAAGTCTCCCAGTACTTGAGGGGCTGTTCCAGAGAAGAGGGGGTCAAGCTATTCTCCAAAGCACCAGAAAGCAGGACAAGAAGCGACGGATGGAAACTAATCAAGGAGAGAAGCAAACTGGAGTTAAGGAGAAACTTCCTATTAAACAGTTTCCTTCAGAAGTTCCATCACAAGAGGTTTTTAAGAAGAGACTGGACAACAATTTGACAGAAATGGTATAGGATCTGCTGCATGAACAGGGGGTAGGACTTGTTGTTGTTCGTTGCAAAGTTATGTCCGACCCATCGTGACCCCATGGACAATGTTCCTCCAGACATTCCTGTCCTCTCCCATCCTCTGGAGTCCATTTAAAGTCACACCAGCTGCTTCAGTGACTCCAGAGGTGGGTTCCTACTGGTTCGCACCAGTTTGGTAGAACCGGTTCATCAAATCTACCGAACCGGTTAGAAGAGGTTCCACCTGTGGACCCGGAAAGCAGGCCACACCTACAGAAGAGGTTCCAAAAATTTTTGAAACCCACCACTGGGTGACTCCATCCAGCCACCTCCTCCTGTGCCATCCCCTTCTTCTTCTTTTGCCCTCCGTCGTTCCCAGCATGAGGCTCTTCTCCAGGGAGTCCTTCCTTCTCATTAGGTGACCGAAGCATTTGAGTTTCCTCTTCAAGATCTGGCCTTCTCAAGAGCAGCCAGGGTGGATCTCCTCTAGGACTGACCGGTTGGATCACCTTGTAGTCCAAGGGACTCGCAGGAGTCTTCTCCAGCACCAGAGTTCAAAGGCCTCCATTCTTTGGCCCCCAGCCTTTCTTAGGATGCAACTTTCACAGCCATCCATTGGGGTTGGACTAGAAGACTTCAAAAGTCCCTTCCAATTCTGCTACTCCGCTAACTAGGTAGTAGCTTTTATAGCCTCAATTCTCCACTCATGGTGGAGAATTTCAGGCGTATTTTACGAGAGCCCTCTAAATATGTTCTCCCCCTCTTTGCTCTCTCCCCTAGGGTAAATGATCCAACTTGGCATTTGTTGGGGATGTCTTCCAGTGACTACTGAGTATCTCTCTCTCTCTCTCCCTCTCTCTCTCTGTCTCTCCCTCCCTCCCTGCCAGGATTCCTAGGTGTGGCAGGAAGCTACTCTGCGTTGTCTAGCTTGTTTTTCTTCTCTTGGTTCTCTTTCTCACTCTCCCCTTCATCTCATTGGTATGTGGATTCCTAACAAGCATTGGTTGGACCGAGCAACCAAAAGAAGGTGGGTGGGTGGGAGGGAGGGAAGGACATGTAGTGCCTGCAGGAAGCATGCCAAGCCGACTGTTGAGGCATGATGGAACAGTGCAGCTCTCAACAACACCTGATGCGGCTGTGATTTAACACGTCTTCTTTATGGAGGGAAAGACTCCTGGCCTAAACTTGGGTGGCAGCTATCTCTTCTGACCCAGGCTTCCCCCAAAAGCACAAGGCTGGTCCTGACAAACCCCCTTTTATCAAACGAATGTGAACTTCTTCTCATTCGCATTCAGGCAAAGGCCTGGCAAACAGTCTTTCAAAGGAATATTTATGACCACAAACCTCATCTAGCTTGTAAATATTTTCCAAATGAGGTGCCATGCAAGGAAAGACTTGGGAAAAAGTGACTGAGATTCACAGACAGATTCACTCCAGAAACGGATGAAGGAACAGATGAACAAACAAACAAACAAATTGTTTCCTGCAAAAGCCCACTCCCCTTTCGGTCCTCTTTTATTTGCTATGGGAGGGGCCATTCATTGTCCACCTGTGACTTTATTCTCAAGTCAACCCTGATTTCTGAACTGTTCTTTTCTTCTGGCAGCTCTGTGCATGGGCACACTGGGAACAGGCTCCAACTGTTCCTCTGCCTCACTGCTCTCTAGCTCCGAAGGCAGCTGATACCTGGCATACGGCTCTGGCCCCCTCTCTGCCTCCAACACAGAGCCCTCATCAGAGCCTTTCCCAGACTCCAGGACTGGCCCATCTTCTTCCCCAACTTCCTCACTGTCCGAATCTGCTGCCACCCCACTGGCCACTGGCGGGCCACAGCATGATGTGGCTGTGATTTAACGCAGCTCCTTTATGGGGGTGAGGAGACTCCTAGCCTAAATTTGGGTGGCAGTTATCTTAAGAGGCAAGGCTAGGAAAGGACTTGGCTTTGAAACCAAGAGAAACGCACCCATTTTTGGTCTGCAGAGTGCTTGGGAGCCGAAAAGCACCAGTTTATAAGACGCACCTAAATTTTCACCCACTTTTAGGGGTTGGAGGTGCATCTTATACTCCAAAAATACGGTAATTTACAGAATGGGTCCAAAATCCAGGACCCATGTTGTTCAAGGGAATGAAATCTGGGAAAGTTGAGGTTGCTTCAGGCTTATTGGTTGCGGTTGCCGCCATCCCATGATCTTTGTTTTCAACATTCTGTGACAATTTCCCAGCCAATCTAGCAATCCCACATTCCCACCTGGCAACAGGCACTCACCAAATACTGTGAAATTCCAGTCATCTCACCTTCAATTGTTTCATTTATTTGGGATTTTATTCTGATTGGGAGTGTGGGGGGGTGGGAATGAAGGGGGATTTTTTTGAGAAAATGGATGTGTCTCAAATACCATACTGGCCACCCCTGCGTACAATTTTTTTACTCTGATCTTAAGACACTTTTATCCAGCATCGGAAATCTTACCTAGCAGCATTTTGTCAGAAGAGACTGCTCCAACACACACTTGGCACAGAGCATTGTTGTCACGCCATAAAACCACACCGCCTTCTAAGTAGCAATAGCAATAGCAATAGCAGTAGACTTATATACCGCTTCATAGGCCTTCAGGCCTCTCTAAGCGGTTTACAGAGAGTCAGCATATTGCCCCCAACAATCTGGGTCCTCATTTTACCCACCTCGGAAGGATGGAAGGCTGAGTCAACCCTGAGCCGGTGAGATTTGAACCGCTGACCTGCTGATCTAGCAGTGGCCTGCAGTGCTGCATTTAACCACTGCGCCACCTTGGCTCTTGTCACAACAAATTGTCAGCAAATTGTCACAACAGCAAAGCAACAAAAGAAATGGAGAAGCCCGGTCTTTTCTTTTCAGCTTGTGCAAGGCAGGTGACGCCATGAGCCAAGTACAAGGGTAAAAATGTTCAAAGCAGAGATCCTGAAGGGTTGATAGGCTGATTTCGAACAGGTTCTGGATCCTACAAGGTGCCTACCGAAAAAAGAAATGACAAGCTTTTTGAAGTCAGAAAAAAAAACAAGGTATTAACTATCTCTTGTAGGCAACCTAGATGACTTCTACTGATTAGAAGGCCCTTGAGGCTTCCCACACTCACATTTGGCAAAAACCAAAGACCTGACTCATCCTCCGAGCCTTTGGGGAGGAGGGGGAGGAGGAGACAAAAGAGGACATGTTCAGAAGGCAGAACTCAGCTCTTTGAACCCATCCTGTGGCTTGGTTTTGGGGAGGTTCCATGGGACTTGTAGAGGAAGGAGAGAATGCTAAGGAAAAGCCATTGTAGGAGATGACCAGAATGAGCCTGAAGGAGGGATCAAGTGTGTCATCAGTCTCTAGTAGTCTCTTTGCGCCCTCAAGAGATCTAAGTCCAGCCCACCTTGAATTCCATGAATTCTCTTATCTAGCACCATGTTGCTTTGACTATTAGCAGATAGGATTCTTCTAGAGAGCCTTAGCACACAATAAAGCTATATTCCTTTGAACTGCCTGGACTCCTCGGCTTGACAATCATCTTCTATACCTTTTTGCCTCTCAGAGAGGTTGGGATAAGGCTGCCATAACTTATAGGAAGGATGGCAAGTAGGATCCCCAAGTTCCTGAAAGATGATGGGTTGGACAAGGGGAAAAAATGGCACAAAGATGGGGAAGAGAGGGAAAGGGAGATGGAGAGAGATATGGATGGATATATGGATGGATGGATGGATGGATGGATGGATGGATGGACGGAGAGATGATAGATATGGTAGGTTAGATAGATGGATGGATGGATGAACGGATAGCTAGATAGCTAGATGGATATGGATGGGTGGATGGATATGGATGGATGGATGGATGGATGGATGGATGGATAGATAGATAGATAGATAGATAGATAGATAGATAGATAGATAGATAGATAGATAGATATGGGATAGATAGATATGGATGAACAGATGGACATGATAGATATGATAGATTAGATAGATGGATGAATGGATGGATGGATAGCTAGATAGATATAGATGGATGGATAGATGGATGGATGGATGGATGCATGGATGGATGGATGGATGATGGATAGATAGGTAGATAAGTAGGTAGGTAGATAGATAGATATGGGATAGATAGATATGGATGAATAGATGGACAGATGATAGATAGGTTAAATTAGATAGATAGATGTATAGATGGATATAATCAAGGTATAATATTGCTAAATCAGCACATCTGGAAGATCTTGATGCAGTTGGATATTGAAGATAGGTAGGGGTGTGTGTGTGTGCTTGTGTGCGCTTTCAAAGTTTTTCTCCAGGCATCTGTACACTTGGAAAATCAGGAAACATTCAAAAATCACAGCTCAAATAAATAAGGAGGTGGTTTAAAAGAAAAGATCGAGCTCTTCTGAAGGAAGACACAATATCAAACATGACATAAAGGTAAAAGGTTCCCCTCACACATATATGCTAGTCTTTCCCGACTCTAGGGGGCGGTGCTCATCTCCATTTCAAAGCCGAAGAGCCAGCATTCTCCGAAGACGTCGCCGTGGTCATGTGGACGGCATGACTCAACGCCGAAGGAGCACAGAACGCTGTTCCCTTCCCACCAAAGGTGGTCCCTATTTTTCTACTTGCATTTTTTTTAACGTGCTTGCAAAGTTCGGCAGAAGCTGGGAGAAGTCATGGGAGCTCACTCTGTTATGTGGTGCTGGGGATTCGAACCGCCAAACTGCCAACCTTTCCGATTTCCAGCCCCACTTTCTGGTCCTCAGGGAGAAGGAGATATCAACAACCTGCTTCGTGATTGATTCATCGCCCTCACTTTGCATCTTTCTGTTTTTTGTTTTTTTTTTTAAAAAAGTCAAGGAATTCTACTCCTCCAAAGTAAACCTCGGCAGCATCGAATGTAATCCGCCTTAGTGTAAATCCCAATTAAGAGGCTTTTGAAAACTATGACTAATCTCATCCAGGCACTGCGCAGAGTGACATGCTACTGTCAGCTGTCACTGGGCTGAGCTTGGTTATTATTCTCGCCACTGGGATGGATCAAGGAAGGAGAGGAGATCAAACGGCTCGTGTAAAATAAAATTAAAAAAAATTGCCGATGCGTGGCAGGGATTAGAAGCGGGTAGGTGGAAGAGGATGGAATTGGCACCTGTGAGTGGCACCGTCTTCTGACCTCCCGCTGCTTCCCGAAGAGGTTCTCCAACCCACCCCAAAAAACACAAGACACGCACGTCTAGACTTTCCCCCTTAAAAAAAATAACAAGGGGGCGGAAAACCCCACTCTTTCAAAAGAATTTGCGTGCGTTCAGCGAAGGGTGGAACGCACGCCTCTTTCCCCTTGTCAGCAAAACTCTCTCCTTCCACCGGCAGAGTGGAGCCAACAGGCGGTTCGTTTATGCGTAATTAGCTGCAGAGACACCAATTCACTAACTTGTCCTGATGAGTTTTTTGTGGAGGTTGTTTTCTTTTTTTGGCATGGATACAGATCTTCTGTTGAAGCAATAACCGGGTGGCAAGTGGGTGGCTAGGTGAATGGTAGCTTCACAAAGATGGATGTTTTCAGGTGCTTAGGGGAGAACCCAGATTTCCACCTCTCTCTGTCTCTGTCTCTGTCTGTCTCTCTCTGTCTCTGTCTCTCTCTGCCTCTCTGAATCAGGTAGATTCCAACCATCCTTGTGACAGAAGAGAATATCTGTAGCTCAAGGTTGAAATCGGGGGTCCTAGGTGCTCTCTGACCTTGGTGGTTTTAGCAATAGCAATAGCAGTTACACTTATGTACCACTTCATAGGGCTTTCAGCCCTCTGTAAGCGGTTTACAGAGTCAGCATATTGCCCCCACAGTCTGGGTCCTCATTTTACCCACCTCGGAAGGATGGAAGGCTGAGTCAACCCTGAGCGGGTGAGATTTGAACAGCCGAACTGCAGAATTGCAGTCAGCTGAAGTAGCCTGCAGTGCTGCATTTAACCACTGCGCCACCTTGGCTCTTTTCTTGCAGGCATTGAACTACCCAACTAGGTAACATCATCAGTGCTAGAAGGGAGTGGGGTTTGCAGAGTGGAGGAGGAGGACAATTAATGCTCTCTGAATTTAGTGGTTTCCTTGCAGATTTTTCACGACCAAACTAGGTAACATCATCCATGCTAGAAGGGAATAGGGTTGCCGTCTTATTGGGTACAAGGATCCCTGTCCTGTTGCAGGTGTTGTTGGACTAGAGGGCCTCCAAGTTCCCTTCCAACTCTGTTATTCGGCATTCCGGTTTGCAAAGAGCTTTCTAATCTACTAACCTTCCTAGGAAAGGGAAATGTAGATTTTTGTATTAGGAAGTACACAAATACATTGCGGGTGGGTGGGTGGGAGGGATGACGACACCTTTTAGCTTGTCTGTGTGTGGCGTTTGGGTATCTGATCTATGTGTGTATGTGTAGGAGGTAGGGCCAAGCTTTTGGTGAGCATCTAATGAGCTTATCTCTCAGGCTTTGCAGAAATGGCCAAGCCCAGCTGCCACCTTCACCGGCTATTGTGGTGAGTCACAAACAACAAGGGAAGCACCAGGCCTCCATCTCCACTTCTGGCACTTTTGAGAAAGTTACTGGAGTGGAGATATGCCCTGAAGGAGATTTGCTTTACATCCAGGTGAGCTTTCCTGAACAGACTTCCTTCTCTATCTATTCTCCTCTTGAGTTTCTGCCAGGTTTTAAGGGCTGTAGCATTAGCCAGGGTACATATATGTACCCTGGCTAATGTAGCATATTATACCCAGGCATATATAACATGACATCTCTAGCATATGCAGGGACTCAGCGGCTCTTCGTATTCATGATACGATGTCAAACGCCACTGGATGCAATGCTGCTTCAATCACCGCCTTCTTCTGCTTGCTATTTTTATGTATTTATTAGTTTCTCTGTACCAAGAAAGGGATGTGGTGGCTCAGTGGCGAAGATGCTGAGCTTATTGATCATAAAGGTTGGCGGTTCGAATCCCCAGCGCCACATAACGGAGTGAGCCCCCGTTGCTTGTCCCAGCTTCTGCCAACCTAGCAGTTCGAAAGCATGTAAAAAAAAAATGCAAGTAGAAAAATAGGCACCAACTTTGGTGGGAAGGGGACAGCGTTCTGTGCGCCTTCGGCGTTGAGTCATGCCAGCCACATGACCACGGAGACGTCTTCGGATACCGCTGGCTCTTCTCCATCCACCTTCTTTTACAACCTGAAAAATTGAAAGGGGATTTCCTTTGTGTTTCTCTCTCTACCCCTTATGCAGCTGTGCGCTAGGCTGTCTCTTATCTGAGGCAGCATCTGTTTCCCACTGCCCCGTTTTCTAAGGTCATTCTCACATCCAGCATAGGAGGAAGCAAGTTATCCCAGAAGTTACCAACTCATATTTGGCTACAGAGGCGAGGTTATCGTTCCTGTTCAGACTACTTTGGTCTCCCGTGTCCTGCAGCAAAACTGGTGACTTAGGTGGATAATGTACTTTTATAGTTTAGCCACTAGGTGGCAGTGGCCAGAATTGATAGCTCTACAGAGTTAAATACAGAGTCAGCTCCACAAGAAACTGGAGAAAGTTCATTTCCTCTATATCTCCTCTTCTTAATTGGAAATACCGAGGATTTGAATCTGGGATCTTTGCATATCAATCAAACGCTCCGCTATGGAGATCTGAGTCTTCCTCAGGGTAAATAATGCTGTTGCTTGTGTCAAAAACCTGCCAACCTGCTCCAGGCAAGAAAAAGCAGGAATGACAGTGACACCAGCTTCAGCGCCTCTCTCCACCCCTGCTCTGGGCAGCGGTGTTTGTGACTCTCTTCGTCGCAGAGTTACTGTGTTGATTGGCAGCAGGAAACTCCCCCCTTGGCATTTCTTTTGAAGGAACATCTGGTGGCCCCACTTCATTTCATGTTCCCATCATGTTAGAGGTTTGCAGAGATGCGGAGCGAGCGAGAGCGTCTCTGCTCCAGAGGCCTGGCAGTCAACCTTCAAAAGGACGTGGTAAATGTAATCCAGGAGAACCTCGCAATGTACATAGGAGGATTCGGCTCCTCTCACTTGAGGTCCTACATCCCTGCACAAGCCCTGCTTGTTCCCAAAAATACATCAATAAATGTCACCTCCTGGGATGGAAAGGAGAGAAAGAGGAGGAGAGAGGGTAGAAAGGGGAAGAGGAAGAGTAGGAGTAGGAGAAAGGTACAGGAAGAAGGAAGGGGAAGGAGAGGAGGATGGAAAGGAGAGAAAGAGGAGGAGAGAGGGAGAAAGGAAAGGGAAAGGAAAAGAAGATGGAAGGGAGAGAAAAGGAAGGAAAGAGGGTAGGAAGGGAAAAAGGAAGAGTAGGAGCGAAGGAGAGTCAAGGGAAGAAGGAAGGGGAAGGAGAGGAGGAAGGAAGAAAGTAGAGAAGGGAGAGAGGGTGAAAAGAAAGAGGTAAGGAGAGGAGGATGGAAAGGAGAGAAAGAGGAGGAGAGAGGGTAGGAAGGGGATGAGGAAGAGCAGGAGTAGGAGAAAGGTATAGGAAGAAGGAAGGGAAAGGAGGGCAGGAAGGAAGAAAGTAGAGAAGGGAGGAAGGGAGAAAAGAAAGGGAAAATAAGGTGGTGTTATAACAGGAGGAAGGGATGGTAAACAAAGCAACCCAAACCGTATATTATACCTATTAAATGAAATAATAAATGTATAAGAATGATAAATGTTAAAACACATGTAACCAAATGACATGCTATAAGTGATGATGGTTTTTTTTTCTGTTTTGTTTTTTGTTCTTTCTTTTTTTCCCCACTGTTGTGGGTATGTGTTGTTTATGTAACAAAAAAATAAAATAATTTTTTTTAAAAATAAATGTCACCTCCTGCAGAGTTGTTTTACTCCTTTAAAACACCCTCCAAAGATGTCGCCAAGCCTGATTTCTCACCGAGATCAGCGAGGGGTAACCTTTTACGTCGCCACGTGCTGGAAATGGCATGCAAAACCATCCCGCCTGGATGTGCGGCCTTGCTGGCCTTCGCGCACATGGGAGCGCCGAAACCTGGAAGAGCAGCATTTCAACATGCACGCACACGACGGCACCTGAACTTCCAGTTCCCGGTGTGGGCGCATGCCCGGCAAACAGCTGGCTATGGCGCATGTGGCACGGTGGAAACATGGAAGTTTGGGTGATGGCATGTGCATGGGCCCCAGGACGCTGCTCTTCTGGGTTTTGGCGCTCCCATGCGCATGACGTCCAGTCGACCAGCCTGTGTGTGTGTACAAGAATGTGGAAGAGGAGCTAGCGAGGCCGCGCGTCCTACATGGGATGGCTCTGTGTGCTGCTAAGTTCACCAACATGGACCTAGATGTATGGTCCAACAATCTGGAGCGTTGGGGTTTAAAAACCAGAGGGATGTGTGGGTGAGGAGTTACAATAAACTTAGAACAGATGAGCCAAGATGAGCTTTCTTCCTGCTATTCCGTTTTCCCATTTAGAAGGTGGACATTCATCTGATAGGGAGAAGAGTGGCATATAAATTTAATAAAGAAGTGGATAGAATCCCACAGTGACTGCGAGAGGGATCTTGGAGTCTTAGTGGACTTCCAGCTAAAATGAGCCAACAGTGTGCAGCGGCAGCCAAAAAAGCCAATGCAAATCCTAAGTTGTATGAACAGAAGGACACAATCCAGATCAAGGGAGGTACTGATACCACTCTATAAAGCCCTAGTAAGGCCACACCTAGAGTTTTGGTCACCACACTATAAAAAAAAGATGTTGAGATGAGACTCTAGAAAGAGTGCAGAGAAGAGCAACCAGGATGATTGGGAACTGGAGGATAAAACATACGAAGAACGGTTGCAGGAACTGGGCATGGCCACATCCCAGATCTATCAGCACATTTTTTTTTAAAGATCTTTATATTAACCTCTTCGTGCCAACTCGAGCTAATAAGTCTCCCCAGCTGCTTAAGGGAGCCAGGATTAAGAGCCTCCAACTCTCTGCCTTCTTTCCATCAGGATTGGGTTGGTTGTCAGGAGATTATTGTGGCGGTGGAATGGTCTGTTCGGAAGTCTTGAACTCTGGGTTTATTTCTCGCTCCTAATTAAAGCTGCAGTGAAACAAGGAGACGGGAAGCGATAGATAAAGAGAGTAGAAGCTCAATAAGAGGATAAGGGAAGAACAGACTTGGAAGGGAGCTTTGGAGGTACAATGCAATACAGTACAATAGCAGAGTTGGAAGGGACCTTGGAGGCCTTCTAGTCCAATCCCCTGCCTAGGCAGGAAACCCTACACCATTTCAGGTCTTCTAGTCCAGCCTCCTGTGGCAATCAGGAGGCTTAATTGTGTATAGGGTGTGCAGTGTGCAGCGGCAGCCAAAAATGCCAATGCAATCCTAAATTGCATTAAGAGAGGGATACAATCAAGATCAAGTGAGGTACTAATACCACTCTATAAAGCCCTAGTAAGGCCACACCTAGAGTACTGCATCCAGTTTTGATCACCACACTGTGAAAAAGATGTTGAGGCTGTAGAAAGAGTGCAGAGGAGAGCGACTAGGATGATTAGGGGACTGGAGGCTCAAACATAGAAAGAACGGTTGCAGGAACTGTCCCTGGCTAGTCTAGAGAAGAGAAGGACCAGGGGAGACAGGATAGCAGCCTTCCAATATTTGAGGGGCTGCCACAGAGAGGAAGGGGTCAAACTATTTTCCAAAGCACCCGAAGGCCAGACAAGGAATAATGTATGGAAACTGAACAAGGAGAGATTCAACTAAGAAATAAGGAGGATTTTTTTCTGACAGTGGGAGCAATCAACCCATGGGACAGAAGTTGCCCTCGGAAGTTGTGGGAGCTTCATCGCTTGAGAATTTCAAGAAGAGATTGGATTGCCATCTGTCAGAAATCGTGTAGGGTCTCCTACTTGGGCGGGGTGGTGATGGTTGGACTACATGACCTATAATTCCCTTCCAACTCTGTTCATCTGTTAACAAGATCTGTAGGAGACGACCAGACTGAACCCGAAGGAGGGGTCAAACATGTCATCAGTCTCGAGACCCTTTATGCCCGCAAGAGATCTAAGGCCAGCCCACTGTTAGATTCCTTTGAACAGCCTGGATTTCCTGATTTCTCAAGCTCAACGACGTTTTCTCAGCTTTTAGCGTCCCCCTTCGGTGCAGCAATGTTGTTCTTCTTGCCCTTATTTATTTATGATTTATTAAGCAGCCAATACAACTTACGTAACAAGTGTTGCAAAAGAAACACAAACAGCTGATTCTTGTTGTTCTGGCTGCCAGTATAATTCAGGCATATTCATGTCTCAGAGTTAAGGGCTTGGTTGTATTGGAAGAAATGTCCACCTGGATTCAGTTCCAAGTGGGGGAAAAGACACTGGAAACATGGAGGCTGTTTGGAAAGATGGTTTTAATGGTGGACTGGATCACATGGCTTGAGCTCCTGAGCAGGAAAGGGCAGAGATGCTGAGAATCCTTGCGTTTCACGCCTTCTCCTGGGCTTTGAACTTCCTGGGGCACAGGAAGAGTATCTTGATTGGTTGCTGTTAGAGGTCATATCTCGCTTTGTAGGTTGTGTGCTAAGTTTGGTTGAAACTTGGTGGGTGGCGCAATGAAGAGCAATGAGATGGGATCAATCTTGGTTATGTAGAATACACTGGCTCAGGCCTTAATGGCCCATTGACAATGGGGGGGAGGGGGATATTTCCCTGATATTTAGGGGAAATATTCTGCCCTTTTAATATTTCCTATTTCATTTTTTCTAGGAGAGAGGTGGATGCTAACTTCCTAAAGTGGCTTCTGAACAAACACCAGGCATTGTCCTGCCTCCTTCCCCCACATGGTTTTGTAATTGACACAATTGCAGAGGAATTGACAGAAAAGTGAGCAAGAAGGTCCTCAATGTAGAACCTTCAGCCAAGAGTCAAAATCAAAGTGTGTCTTCTTCTTCTGCTAACTTCGTAACCCAGTGGGTCTCTTCTTTTGTTTTCCTTAGGTCCAGATTGAAGAACAGATTGGGGTCAAGGGTTCCAGAAGTGAATCCTTGAGATTAGGTGAGATCGATGGAATTACATGTCCAACGTTAAGCTGTTCTCCACTTCTCCCTGCCCATTATGTTCGAAATAAAACCTGATCAAACTTGATCCAGCAGATTACAACAGGTTCTGACCAGCTTTTATTCTCTGCTGGTTTAGTCCTAGATGTTTCTCAACTCTGCTTGAAAGCTTCAGAGCTTGAACTTAAGATGGGGCCTCCAAGATATTTTGGACAGAAGATATCTTGTGCTCCTGAACTATAGATTCTCCCACAAGTGGAAAGATATAGGATTCCATTTCTTGTTTTCTTTTAAACTCAAAGCTTTTCAGAAGCTTTGAGAACTTAAAGAAACTACTATATGGACAGTGGAATCCTTGAGTCATTTTTGTTGCTGTCTACCATTGAATCAAAAGTTAGAATTAAGATTGCTGGGAGAAATATCAACAACCTCAGATATGCAGATGATACCACTCTAATGGCAGAAAGTGAAGAAGAACTAAAGGGCCTCTTGATGCGAATTAAGGAGGAGAGTGCAAAAGTTGGCTTGAAACTCAACATTAAAGACAACTAAGATCATGGCATTTGGTCCACTCAATTCCTGGCAAATGGATGGGGGGGAAATGGAGGGAGTGACAGATTTTATTTCCCTGGGCTCCAAGGTCACCGCAGATGGGGAGGGCAGCCAAGAAATGAAAAGAGGCTTGCTCCTGGGGAGGAAAGCAAAGGCAAATCTAGACAGCATCCTAAAAAGCAGAGACATCACCCTGCCAACAAAAGTGTGTGTAGTCAAAGCTATGGTTTTCCCAGTTGCAAAGGATGGCTCTGAAGGTTGGACCATAAGGAAGGCTGAGCGCCAAAGAATGGAGGCCTTTGAACTCTGGTGCTGGAGAAGACTCCTGCATTGAGTCCCTTGGACTGCAAGGCCATCCAACCGGTCAGTCATAGAGGAGATCAACCCTGACTGCTCTTTAGAAGGCCAGATCCTGAAGAGGAAACTCAAAGGTTTTGCCCACCTAATGAGAAGGAAGGAAGGACTCCCTGGAGAAGAGCCTCATGCTGGGAAGGATGGAGGGCAAAAGAAGAAGAAGGGGACGGCAGAGAAGGAGGTGGCTGGTTGGAGTCACCGAAGCAGCCGGCATGAGCTTAAATGGACTCTAGAGGATGGTAGAGGACAGGAAGGCCTGGAGGAACACGGTCCATGGGGTTGTGATGGGTCAGACACGACTTTGCAACTAACAACATAGCTCTGGCCCTTGAAATGCTCTCTGTCACCTACTTGGGTAGGAGGTTGGACTAGATGACCTGCAAGGTCCAACTCTGTTAATCTGTTAATGCTTCGTATTGCGAGTCCTTTTTGGCAGCTACAAAGCCAACTCTGAGTCATCATGAGAAAAGCGGACACCATTCTTTTCTTCCTTTTTTTTTTTAAAGCACCGGGGCTCCTGCTTTGGGGAAAGGGGGCGAAGGGCGGGAGAAGAGGAGATGGGAAGAGGAGGGGAGGATATGCTTGATATTTTCTAATGCCCGAAGACCGAACGAATGCACCATCCGGTTGAGCAAAAGGAAGAAGAGAAAAGAAAGGAGGTCACCCGCCATGGCAGACAAAAGTTCTTTCTTTGTCCTTTTGTAACCAGCGACAAAAGACCGCTCCGAAGGCTACAGCTGGGATCAGGCCCCGAGGCTGTTCCCCCTCCCAATCTTTCCCCACCCCTCTGGATACTCCATCCCTTCTCCATTCAGCTCAGCTGGGGGCGTTTGTACCCGAACAATAGAAGAACAAGCTACGGCCACAATAGAGGTTGATTTTGGGTTGACCTTCTTGGTTGGGGTGTCCCTCCTGGATATCAATGAAGGGGATGGGGAGGGGGGGAATCTCTTGAGGTTTTTGTGTTCCCACCCTCGCAAAGCTAAAAAGGGGCACGTGTGACGCCTGGGCCCGTTGAAAACTGAGGTCTGCTACAAGAGACTGCCTTAAATCCTCAAAACGGCCATCAAAATGGACCAATCTGTACAGCAAAGTCAATAGAAAGGCATCCATCTTCATGGCCTGCATAAACTGGACTTTTGAAAGGCCTTTTAGAACTCAGGTCGAAATGTTTATTCTTCCACGGCATCTAGTACCAACTATTTGGGTTGCAGGAACCTATTTTTTGGAGGGAGGTGGGGAGGGCGAGAGGCCCAAAGGTGCTTTTTTCAATTGGACTTTTCCCCCTTGAAGATGTTTCACTTCTGATCCAAGAAGCTTCTTAGAGTTCATGAAGCAGAACTGAAATGTCTTTTTTTTGGGGGGGGGGGGGTAAAGAAAGTCCAGTTGCCTTTTGGAAAAAGAAAAAAAAAGCACCTTTGGAACAATCATGGCCTGGATGACTGAGAATCTCCATAGACGTCTACATTTGGGAGAGGAAGAAGAATTTGGGGTTACCTGGAAAATGCAGATCAGCTTGATGAGCAACATCAGTCAGCCAGTAACTGTGGTTCAATAAAATGCCTTCACTATCTCCCCAATATCCGCCAGCGTACATGGGGTGAAGGTACCTATCCACAGAATACCTATATTTTTGTTGTGGCCCGATCCTTCTCTTCATTAAACGGGACACATTCCTGTCCTTCTGAGAAAAGGAGACAACAAACTGTATTCTTGATAGCCTGTTTCACCCATGAGACTGTTCCACATCGCAAAAGGATTCCAATGCACTGGCCTTCACAAGGCCAACATTCGTTGGGTGGCAAAATTACAAACTTACATGATGGGCATCTTCAACCTTCTAAAAAGAACCATGTTGTGTGATATATCTCTGTCGTGTGGGAAGGGTTTAAAGCTGATGGAAGCAGGTGTGCTGGGAACACTTTGGTCATGGGAACTGCTGGCATGGGTGAAACCATATATGGATCGTATCTATAGAATTTCTCAAGTCCTTCAGATCATGGTTGTCCCAAAACTGCTTCCCCCCCCCCCAATGGCAACTGGACTTTGTTTTTCCTTGAAGACATTTTGCTTCTCCTCCAAGAATCTTCTTCTGTTGTGGCCTGCCAAAGGCCACCGGAGCTGGTAGCAGATTCGGACAGTGAGGAGGTTGGGGAGGAACCTGGGCCAGTCCTGGAGTCTGGGGAAGGCTCAGATGAGGGCTCTGTGTTGGAGGCAGAGAGGGGGCCAGGGCCGTCTGACAGTTATCAGCTGCCTTCAGACAGCAGTGCCAAGAATTTAGATTGTGGACAAGAATTAAGGGATAGAAACCTATCAAAGGGAGATCCAACCTAGAGCTAAGGAGAAAGGTCCTAACAGTGAGGACAATCAACCAGTGGAAGGCTTTGTCTCCTGAAGTTGTGGATCCTCCATCAAGGGAGGCTTTCAAGAAGAGACCAGACGGTTGGGTTAAAATACAAACATGGTTAGAGAAAATGACACAGAAACCCATAGAGTTTAAGCCAGGGATATTTTTATTGGGTATTCTACCAGAGAAATACAGCAAAGATGATTCATATTTGATTGTACAAATAACAACAGCAGCCAGAATTGTATTTGCACAAAACTGGAAAGCGGACATAAAATCCCAACGGAATGGGAATGGGAAGTAATAAAGAAGGATTAGATTGTGCAGAAATGAACAGGTTGACATTGAGAATAAAAGACAAAGAGGAATCCGTGTACGATAGGACATGGGGGAGATTTTACAAGTGGTTTGAAAAAAGGTATAAATAGAAAGAAAAAGGAACAAAACATCAAATAAGTATCTCAAAAAGAGACAGCCAGCGATTTGTCTGGAACGATAGAGGGTCTCCTGCTTGAACAGGGGGTTGGATTAGAGGACCTCCAAGGTCCCCTTGAACTCTTTCAGTGGAGATTCTCAATCATCCAGGCCACCGTTGTCCCAAAGGCTCTTTTCCCCAAAAGGCAACTGGATGTTCTTGGCTTTTTCCTTGAAGCTGTTTCGCTTCTCATCCAAGAGAAGAACCGAAGAAGCTTCTTGGATGAGAGGCTAAACATTTCCCGGGGGGGGGGGGGGAACGCAAGGAAGTCCTGTCACTTTTTGGGAAAGCACATCCGAATCATTATTTAATGTGCGTGCAGAGAGCAAGGAAGCAAGTCTGTTGCATTTACTGCTGATGCTCATGGCTTCCAAGTTCCTGGTGTCCTTCAGCAATTTTTTCAAATGACAAAGGGAGCCTTTGAGACCAGTTCTCTCCCCCACCCCCGCCCGCCAGAAGAGTTTGAACAAATACCCTTCTGGCCCGTGGAAATTTAAGACGAAAGAAAAATATTTTTGCCACGGGAGTGAAAATTTGTCTCCGGGGTTGGAGTTCCTGGTGACCTGGCTTATGTACCACCTCGGAGAAAGTTTTCCTTTGGCCTGTTAAACCAAACAGCGTTGCAGAGCCCCTGGGCTGGCACTATCTTGGGCAGCTCCTGTTCTCGCCACGTGGTTCCCATTTGAGCCACAAGGCCTTCTTCGCTCCAGAAGTGAAGGCTTTGGTGGCAAACTCCGCCTCGAAAACATCTCTGGAGGGATTATTTTCGAAAGCGAAGCTTCCAGGACGAAAGGGATCAGAATGCCATCCAGGCTTCCGCTTGTCACCTCGAAGTGTTATTTTTCTATTCGACTCTGGGTTTTTTTTTCTCCAGAAGCGCTAAGCGGATTAGCGGGGGAAATTCCACAGCCTCGCGAGAACCGCAGGTCCAACTGATTGGGATGGGCAGGAGAACCCAACGCTGTAACTGACAAATGTTGCCCAGTCTGGCAGGTTTCAGGTCCGAATGTTGCCAGTTGGGCAGAGAGCTGGGATGACTCTTGGTTGGCTTATGGATTCGTTAAATTAAATTCTTATCCCATCTATCTCATGGTTCGAGGTGACCCTGAGTGCTTAAGAGGAAGCCGAGGTGGTGCAGTGGTTAAATGCAGTACTGCAGGATACTTCAGCTGACTGCAGTTCAGCAGTTCGGCTGTTCAGATCTCACCGGCTCAGGGTTGACTCAGCCTTCCATCCTTCCGAGGTGGGTAAAATGAGGACCCGGATTGTTGGGGGCAATATGCTGACTCTGTAAATCGCTTAGAGAGGGCTGAAAGCCTTATGAAGCGGTATATAAGTCTAACTGCTATTGCTATTGCTAAGACATGGGAAAGAGGCAGAAATCAGAGGGTGGACTGGCCCTGGTGATATTACCTAGTATGGTAATGAAATGTTTGCAAGAAAGCAACAAAACTCAGAGAGGTCCAAGGACCACATAGTAGTAGTCCTCCTCCTCCTCCTCCTCCTCCTCCTCCTCCTCCTCCTCCTCCTCCTCCTCCTCCCCCCCTCCCTCCCTCCCTCCCTCCCCTTGTAATGAAATATTTGCAAGAAAATAACCAAGTTTAGTGAGTACCAAGGACCACATAGTCCCCCTCCTCCTCCCTCCCCCCCTCCACTTCCACTCCATACATCCCATTCCCTTCTAGCACTGATGATGTGACATACTTCGGTACTGAAATGTCTGCAATTAAAGCATAAGGATGGCTGAGTAGCTAAGACGTTGAGCTTGTTGACCAGAAAGGTCAGCTTGAATCCCTAGCGCCCGCATAACAGAGTGAGCTCCCGTGACTTGTCCCAGCTTCTGTCAACCTAGCAGTTCAAAAGCACGTCAAAAATGCAAGTAGAAAAATAGGAACCACCTTTGGTGGGAAGGGAACAGAGTTCCGTGCGCCTTCAGCATTGAGTCATGCTGGCCACATGACCACGGAGACGTTTTTGGACAGCGCTGGCTCTTCGGCTTTGAAACGGAGATGAGCAGCGCCCCCTAGAGTTGGGAATGACTGGCACAGATGTGCGAGGGGAATTTTTACCTTTACCTTAAAGTATCCTTGGCCTTTATTTAAAAACAAGCCATTTATTTCAGCATTTTACTGGAAAGCAAAGAAATGAACAAACAAGCCATTGGAAGATCTTTTCTGGCTTCAGAAGGGCCTTCCCATGCCAACCATTTAATACAACGATACTCCTGGAGAGAAACGCAATCTTCGGAGTACTGATTGACGAGCGTTTTCAGGGACTCCCCAAACACATCTTCATTTTTTTACCCCTTTCGTTGTGCCGATGTTTATTCTGCCGCTTCTCCAGAACTTGCCCCCGATGTGCCGGTTTCTGCCAGGCAGCGCAGCCAAATGGAACTGGCTCGACATCTCTGCCATTATCTTCACAAAGAAAGGGAAAACCGCATCCAGTCAGGAAAAGAAAGCATCATCTGATGTGTTTCTCTTTTTTCTTTTTTGATTCTTGTCTCGGTGACAAAAGCCTTTGTCTGTAATTATAGAACCGCAAGGCTCAAATCTTCTCTGGGGTGTGGAGGAAGATCCCATGTCACCTGGGATGAGTGGGTTGGCGAAGACGCTTTTTAAAAACGCTCGCCGTGTTCTCGGGACGAGTCAACCAAGGATGATTAAATGCAGAGTCACAAAACCACAAGATGTAGTGATATGAGGGAGAGGGGGAGGGAGGGAAAAAGAGAAAAGGGAGACGGCACGCATGACGAAGCAGCCAAAATGCTTAGCGTTGTGGAAAAGCCCGTTCGACTAGAGATTTTTGAGTATAATCAGCAGTCCAGGCTTACGAGAAGCTTATGCCTTAGGAACTCTTCAGCTTTGGGCCAAAATGGCTCCCGAGGTGTGGCCTTGTCAAGGAGCCAGATCTCAGCAAAGGAGGTCAGTAAATAAATGTCACTGCCGCCCCATGAATTCAGGTCATTTGATAAGGATATGTAGCCTACACCCATTTTATTGAACTGGGTTGAATTAGAACTGGGATATGTTTAATGTAAGGAAGAGAAGGACCAGGGGTGACATCCTAGCCGTCTTCCAATATTTGACGGGCTGCCATAAAGAAGAGGGGGCTCAGCCTGTTCCCCAAAGCACCTCAAGGCAGGACATGGATTGGAAACTTACCAAAGAGAGAACCAACCTTGAACTAAGGAAAAAAATTACTGACAGTGAGAACAATTAATTGGTGCAACGGCTTGGCCTTCAGAAGTTCTAGGTGGAAACTAATCCAGGAGAGAAGCATCTTGGAATTAAGGAGAAGCTTTCCAACAGTGAGAACAATTAACCAGTTGGAGTGGCTTGCCTTCAGAAGTTGCGAATGCTCCAACACTGGAAGTTCTTAAGAAAAGATTCGACAACCCTTTGTTCAGGATGGTGAAAGTCCTCCTGGAGCAGTGGGTTGGACTAGAAGACCTCCAAAGTCCCTTCCAGCCCTAGGATTCTATGTTCTATGAATGCCAATTTTGGGAGGGAACAATCCTGCGGACAGAAGAGAGGACAGGCAGGAATCCCTTTTTTCTGGAAAGAGGACCCAATCTGGGTTCGAATTCTCCCTTGAGTTGCTCCCCTGTAGATTGCTCTGAGGGTGGAAAAGGGAGATATTGACATCAATCAATCAATAAGCAGCTGCCCTGGGCTTTTCTGAGCAACTGTGTTATTCCTGCCAGCATCTGCAAACATCTGCAGGACTCCCTTTGAGAAGGGGTGGAGGCGAAGGTGTCTTTTCCAACAGCTTTTTTCTGATCTCTTCTTCCTTCTCGATCCGAAGTGGGTGCTCCCCTCCCTTCCTCAATGTATATAGTGCAAATCCTCCTTCTGTGCTTGGTAAAGACATTGCTGACAGATGAGGATTAAGAAGAAGCTTTCCTCCTGGGTGTATTTATTTATCATTATCCCCGTAATTGTCAATTACAGGTTTTTTTTTTTACAAAAAAAACAACAACGGCTGAACCAGGTGCAGAGCTTCAGTGTGGATACCAGGTGCTCGATGCTCTGGATGGCTTGAAAAAGGCAGAATCTTTTTGGAGGCGGCTTCATCCGGGGAAAAAAAAAAGGATCAGGGCATCCCCGAAGTTGTGATTTCTGCCTCCTTCTCGACTTCTCCCACTGGCTACAAAGAGCACAGAGGCCTGTTTTCTGACTGAGACTTTTCGAGAGCACGAAGCAAACTCCTTGTCCTGACAAAAACCCCTTTTATATTCTGTGAATTCTGTTCATTCACATCCAGCAAAGTCTTTCAAGGGAGGATTTACAGTCACAGACCTTATCTGGCTTGGAGAGCTGCCAGGCCGATATCTGCAGAACTCGGCAAGGAGTCTTGGAGAGTCATGAACCAATGAAGTGAATTAATTGTCTCCTGCAAACTCCACTCCCCTTTCGTTCTTTTTTTATTTCCTCTGGGAGGGGCCATTCATCGTCCACCTGTGTCCTTACTCCCAAGTCAACCCCTGTTCTTTAACTGTTCCCTTCGTCTGGCAACTCTGCATATACGCACACTGGGAACCGGATCCAGCTGTTCTTCTGCCCCACTTATGTCTGACTCTGGAGGCATCTGATAACTCGCATATGGCCCTGGCCTCCTCTCTGCCTCTGACACAGAGCCCTCATCCGAGCCTTCCCCAGACTCCAGGATTGGCCCAGGTTCCTCCCCAACCTCCTCACTGAATCTGCTGCCAGCTCCACTGGCCACAACACAACCCTCCCTAATTTCTTCGTCTGTCAAAGCAGCATAAATCCACGCCATTTGTTGAGCACCCAAATTTTGATCAAACCATTGTGAGGATGCTGCAACAATCATAAATGTGAGGAACTGGCCAGAAGTCCTTTTTTGTGAGCACCACAATAACAGTAGTCACACAACGAATCACTTTTCGTTGGCGCAGTGGTTAAATGCAGCACTGCAGGCTACTGCTAGATCAGCAGGTCAGCGGTTCAAATCTCACCGGCTCAGGGTTGACTCAGCCTTCCATCCTTCCGAGGTGGGTAAAATGAGGACCCAGATTGTTGGGGGCAATATGCTGACTCTCTGTAAACCGCTTAGAGAGGCCTGAAAGGCCTATGAAGCGGTATATAAGTCTACTGCTATTTTAAGTCAAGGGCAATCTGTATTGTAAAGAAGTGTGCCAAAGGCAGTTTGTACCACCGACGTGTTTTTTGCCACGTTCAGATCCTCAGTCGAGACTCCATCAGAATGGGTCTGGTTTCGTTTGCATACACTTGGGAAAACAAGAAGGCAAAGGAGCCAATTTGGACAGATTTTCAGTAGATAAGATATTTAGATCTTTTTCCCCCCCCACCCCACCAAACACTGCATTCAGGAAACACAGTCATGCTGTTGGGAGGAATAGCAGGAAATTCTTAAGCAGATGTTATGATTGACTTGCTTTCTTGCTTGCTTCTCTGTATCAAAAGGAGGCTGACAGTTTCAAAACAGTGGCTTTGGTAGCAGGCAAGCTTTCCTTAAGACGAGATGTCAAAGCAAAATGGAAACAGACCCAGATCATTAAACAAGTTCTCAGGATTTGACAGCCGGCTCTTGGAAACCCAAAAGTGTCCCGAATGCCAATACCCAGATCCAGACCCCCCACAACCACTATAAGCTGTCAAAAGGAGTGTTTACATCACTGCTTCCACGGGCTAAGATTGTGTACATTCTCAGAATATTTTCCCTCTGTGCGCCAGCTTAACAGCTTTATAAAGGGAGGCTCTCAAGCATGGATCGAAGGCAGCTCGCCATGGCCAGCTTGCCACAACCAACTCATTGTGGGACAATTCACCATGGGGCAAGAATTGTGCTAAAAATCAAAGAAATGGTGGGATAGAATAATGAAAGAACGGGTGCAAAGAGGAAGGAGAAAACGAAACGTGAATGGCAAAAACGAAAGTAATTTTTAAAATGGATTTTAAATAATGAAACGGAATGGTTAAATGGTCTTGTGGTGAGTTGTCTTGCAACCAGTTGGCCATGGCGAATTGTCCCACAATGAGTTGGCCATGGTGAGTTGGTTGCAGTGAGTTGGCTGTGGTGAGTTGGTTGCAGTGTTGGCCAGGGTGAGTTGGTTGCAGTGAGTTGGCTGTGGTGAGTTGGTTGCAGTGAGTTGGTTGCAGTGAGTTGGTTGCAGTTTTGGCTGTGGTGAGTTGGTTGCAGTGTTGGCCAGGGTGAGTTGGTTGTAGTGAGTTGGCTGTAGTGAGTTGGCTGTAGTGAGTTGGCTGTGGTGAGTTGGTCATGGTGAGTTGGTTGCAGTGTTGGCCAGGGTCAGTTGGTTGCAGTGAGTTGGTCATGGTGAGTTGGTGGCAGTGAGTTGGTCATGGTGAGTTGGTTGCAGTGTTGGCCAGGGTGAGTTGGTTGTAATGAGTTGGCCAGGGTGAGTTGGTTGCAGTGAGTTGGTCATGGTGAGTTGGTTGCAGTGTTGGCCAAGGTCAGTTGGTTGCAGTGAGTTGGTCATGGTGAGTTGGTTGCAGTGAGTTGGTCATGGTGAGTTGGTTGCAGTGTTGGCCAGGGTGAGTTGGTTGTAATGAGTTGGTCATGGTGAGTTGGTTGTAGTGAGTTGGCTGTGGTGATTTGGTTGCAGTGAATTGGTTGTGGAGAGTTGTCCCATTCCACTCAAGGTGGCATCATGTCAAATGGTTAGTAAGACTAATCAGCACCCTGGACAGATCAGGGAAAAGAAAGGAAGGAAGGGCTTCTGTGGAGGGTCTTTGAGTCTTGATACAGTTTGAGAACCTCCTTGGTCTCCATCTGGACAATGGAGTTCTGTGAGAGAATCACCATCTTGACATGTAATTAGGACTCCATCGCTCCATCATCATCAGTCAAGAAACATCTTGTTTTTCGGAAATAGTCTTCAGTATAATTATTGTGGTCTGCCAGCGGCCAGCAGATTCGGACAGTGAAGAGGTTGGGGAGGAAGATGGGCCAGTCCTGGAGTCTGGGAAGGCTCTGATGAGGGCTCTGTGTCGGGGGCAGAGAGGGGGCCAGGGCCGTCTGACAGTTATCAGCTGCCTTCGGAGTCAGACATCAGTGAAGCAGAAGAACAGCTGGAGCCTCTTCCCAGTGTGCACATGCACAGAGTTGCCAGACGAAGGGAACAGCTAAAGAACAGGGGTTGGCTTGGTAATATCATCAGTGCTATTGCTATCACCTCTTTCCATGGAACTACATCTCCCATCATTCCTTGTGAAGAGGACACATCTTGTATAAGCTGGTTAATGTGCCTTATGGATCAGTGCTCAACATTCCAGCAGCTGATTTTCCCAAAGACATGCATGTTTGCTAATCCTAACTGGAGCCATTCCAAAGATGCTTATTGAGATAGCTATTCCATGCCAACTCTTTCTCACATGTCGGCTTCCCAACGGGGGTGCCAAAACTCTTTCAAACCTGCCATGGTATAGTGTTGTCTTCTTTTGGATGGGTGATTTATCGTAGGATATTTTGGAGTCTTAGTGCGTAATTAAGAAAGTGAAGAAGAACTAAAGAGCCTCTTGATGCGGGTGAAGGAGGAGAGTGCAAAGTTGGCTTGAAACTCAACATCAAGACAACTAAGATCATGGCATTTAGTCCGCTCAATTCCTGGCAAATGGATGGGGGGAAAATGGAGGGAGTGACAAATTTTATTTTCCTGGGCTCCAAGATCACTGCAGATGGGGACGGCAGCCAAGAGATTAAAAGATGCTTGCTCCTGGGGAGGAAAGCAATGGCAAATCTAGACAGCATCCTAAAAAGCAGAGACATCACCCTGCCAACAAAAGTGTGTGTAGTCAAGGGTTGTGTTTTCCCAATTGCAATGGACGGCTGTGAAGGTTGGACCCTAAGGAAGGCTGAGGGAGGCCTTTGAACTCTGGTGCTGGAGAAGATTCCTGCATTGAGTCCCTTGGACTGCAAGGCCATCCAACCGGTCAGTCCTAGAGATCAACCCTGACTGCTCTTTAGAAGGCTGGATCCTGAAGAGGAAACTCAAATGCTTCGGTCACCTAATGAGAAGGAAGGACTCCCTGGAGAAGAGCCTCATGCTGGGAACGATGGAGGGCAAAAGAAAAAGAAGGGGACAGCAGAGAAGGAGGTGGCTGGATGGAGTCACCGAAGCAGCCGGCGTGAGCTTAAATGGACTCAGGAGGATGGTAGAGGACAGGAAGGCCTGGAGGAACGTTGTCCATGGGATCAGACAGGACTTCGCAACTAACAACAACAACAGTGCCTAAGTCAGCCAATGAAACAGTAGAAAGGGGAGATATACCAGAAGGTTGGGATGTTCCTTTGAGAAACTGAGAGGAAAGAATAAGAAGAATAAGAATAAGAAGGCCTACTTGGGATGTTTCAAACAAACACACACTTGGGAAGCCTCACAAGACCTGGGTGGGGAGAATCTTCCTGGAACAGCTTTGCTTCTGCAAGCAGTTGCCAAAAGTTTACATTTGGCAGCGTGACAAAAAGTTTGTTTTCTGGAGGAAGGGATTCGCACCAAGCCTTTGGATTCTTTCTTGCGAGCCCAAGTCAAAGGGTGCCTGGGATGGAGGTCTGGAGCATGGAAATGCTTCTTTTACCATTGAATCATTCTTCGAAAAGGAAGGCAGGAGGTTTCTCCTGGAACAGGGTAGGCATCTTCTAAAGGAAATGCTGGCATTGGAGGAGGTTTGAAGGATGCTTGATTTCTACACTCTGCACCACGAGGGCACTGAAAATAGTCAGATCCAGCAAGGTCCTTCACATGTAGACCAGGTCTATAGATATATTTTTTTTTCACTGCCTCATTTGAATTCCTAAAATGCAAATTTTGTCATGGATTTTATTTGCCCAGAATTCAATTCTTTTCTTTTCTCTTTCCTTCCTTCTTTCTTTCTTTCTTTCTTTCTTTTTCTTCCTTCCTTCCTTCCTTCCTTCTTTCTTTCTTTCCTGCTTCCTTCCTTCCTTCATTTTGGTTTGTCAAACATGTACAAGACAAAAGATATGTATAAACATGAACAAAGGAAATGAGTACAAATAAATGGGGATAGTAGGACAGGGACGGTAGGTATGCTGGTGGGCCTTTCTTTCTTTCTTTCTTTCCTTCCTTCTTTCTTTCTTTCCTCTCCTCATCTTCTCCTTCCCATTTCCCTTCTTCCTTTCCCCCTTCCCTTCCCTGCAAATGCAAAGAAGCATTTGGAGACGCTATAAATTTATCAACGGAATAAGCCACCCTTATACACTGATTTATTCTTCCTGAGTAATTAGGATGTTCATCAAATTTAGAAATGGGCCTACGCCTGAGAACTCCGACTACAATCTAACAAAAATATTGTTGCTGAATTAAATTACCAACCAATGCTCAAAGAGTGGGACAAAAGAGAACACTGGAAACCTATAAAACATATAATCAACTCTGTACCTTTGGTTTAATGCTTGGAAGTGGTCAAGATCAATGTCCAATATATTCCAATATCAAGAAGAAATCTATGTATGTTGCGGTATGTGGGTTTGGCTAGTCTAGAGAAAAGAAGGACCAGGGGTGACATGAAAGCAGTCTTCCAATGTTTGAGGGGCTGCCACAAAGAAGAGGGAGTCAAGCTACTCTCCAAAGCACTTGAAAGCAAGGCAGGAAACAATGGATGGAAACTAATCAAGGAGAGAAGCAACTTGGAATTAAGGAAAAGCTTCCCAACAGTGAGAACTATTGACCAGTGGAACGACTTGTCTTCAAAAGTGGTGGGTGCTCCATCACAGGAGGTTTTTAAGAAGAGATTGGACACTTATCACTTATCTGGAATGTTTACAGGGCTTCTTGCCTGAACAGGGGGCTGGACTGGAAGACCTCCTTCCAGCTCTATTCTATTCTCATTAAAAGATTGCATTTCCAAAGCCTTTCCCCCCAAAGTCTTTGCAATTGTTTTCAAAAGCCTGGCAAACAGATTAACTTCAGAGAGCAGTTGTCTTGTACTCCAATTTTTGTAGAACACGAATGTCTCGTGGATGGCTATAATGCAAAGAATTATTTCCTCCTGGCAATTTGTAAGCAAACACTTTCATGCTGCATAACAAGCTTTTTTTTATTTAAAAAAAAACAAACAACCCTGTTAATTGTACACTCAAAATTTCACGGGTATTCTACATATCCCTAAAAACATTTTTGGGGCCTCAGGATTGCTTGGAGCTTTTTCTATTGAGGGAGCCTCCCTACAACTACTACCACGAGGGAGTTTTGCATGTGAAATTTAGCTAAGGCGGGTTCTTAAGACTAATTAGTTATGGGAGACTCTGCTCGCTCCAATATCTAGGAGAAATCTATGCATTTCAAGCATAAGTAAGAGCCCATGGCGTTGCCAAGAGAAGGACAACACCGAAGCTGAAGAAGCATCTTGGAGGAGAAGTGAAACGTCTTCAAAGAAAAACTGGCACCCCACTGGAAAAAGCACCTTGGGGGCAACACCAAAGAAGAAACCAGGACTCCCCCCATCCAAGTGAAGCAAGATAGATACATGCATGAGACAGATAGGAGCATCTTCTGAACTAGCTGTGCAAGTGAAAAGGCTTTGCTGAGTTTTGAAGGCAGGACAAGAAGCAACGGGTGGAAACTAATCAAAGAGAGAAGCAACCTAGAACCAAAGAGGAATTTCCTGACGGTGAGAACAAATAACCAGTGGAACTCCTTGCCTCCAGAAGTTGGGAATGCTCCAACACTGGAAGTTTTTAAGAAGATGCTGGATAACCATTTGTCTGAAGTGGCGTAGGGTTTCCTGCCTAGGTAGGGGGTTGGACTAGAAGACCTCCAAGGTCCCTTCCAACTCTGCTATTCTGTACAAACGCCTTCACATTCTAAAGCATCTCTTTTGAGGCCTTTTGCACTAGTTTTGCAAATGAATGTTTGTTGGTGGTGCATACAGCTATTTTAAAGAGAGTTTGCCTGCTCAAACACTTTGCACGCTTCCATATGTGATGGGTTCTCGCAGCATGCTCCATGCTCCACCTGAGTTCAGAAAACGCCGTTGCCTCAATGTCAGGTTTCTCTGAAGAACATGGATTCCACAAAATATAAAGATTACAGCTGGGTTCACGCAATCAATTGTGCTTAATAAACATTGTGTTGTCTGGGCATTTAAATTGCTTAGCAATTCAAATTCCCTTCTTACTCTCCACCCCTTTTTCCCAACCACTGGTAAAAGAAGTTCCATGTTTGATAATATTCTGTCTCTTCTTTCTGTTTGATTTTCAATGTACCAGTAAGTCTATCCATTTCTGCACAATCTAACATCTTCTTAATTATCTCTTCCTCTTGCTGTATTTCTTCGTTTTCCCAATATTGTCCGAAAATAGTCCTCGCTGCTGTTTAGACATGTAATATTAAAGATATACTTTTCTTATCAAATTTTTCTGATATCGTCCCTAGTAAAAACAGTTCAGGTTTAAAATCGACGTGTTTCATTATCTTTTCTATCTGTCTGTGTATTGTTCCCCCTCCTTTTTTTATATAGCTTTAACACATATGATAAAAAGTGCCATTTTTTGGATTTCCAACATTTGCTAGGGAAAAGGGAAAAGTTCCCCTCGCACATATGTGTACCAGTCATTCCCAACTCTAGGGGGCGGTGCTCATCTCCATTTCAAAGCCAAAGAGCCAGCTTTGATTTTGCTCTGCAGTCAGGATTTGTAGTATAACGTATCATTGTCCCTTTCTCATAGCCAACTGGTATAATAGCAATAGCAATAGCAGTTAGACTTATATACCGCTTCATAGGGCTTTCAGCCCTCTCTAAGCGGTTTACAGAGTCAGCATATTGCCCCCAACAACAATCCGGGTTCTCATTTTACCCACCTCGGAAGGATGGAAGGCTGAGTCAACCTGAGCCGGTGAGATTTGAACAGCCGAACTGCAGAACTGCAGTCAGCTGAAGTAGCCTGCAGTGCTGCATTTAACCACAGCGCCACCTAGGCTCTCAATGCCTGACTTGAACGCTATAACTTTTTTCTAACCACAGATGAATTGGTATCCAAAATTTCCTTGCTTTTTTACCTGCCTTTGCCTTCCATGGGAGCAAGACAACGCATCAATCTATGATTTTTAAACCATCTGAAGAACGGGGATTGGTCCTACCCAAGTAAGTAACCTCGAAAAAGCCCCTTCAGGATGAATCCAGAGTGTGAAAATTACAGGAGGGCCTGAGGTTTCTTAGATGCAGATGGTCTCAAGGATGGGAAGGTAGGACAGGTGAGAGCCAACAGGAATCCACCCTTTCTGTAATTAACGAAGGAGTAGTCATTAGTCTATGCACCCAATTATAGGGTTTTCCATCTCAGTTGCCTTTTCAAGAAGTGAGGGGAGGGGGAGGGGAAGAAACCTTGCCGATCTAATTGTCCCCGGTAATTGAGCAAAATAATTCCTAAGCAAATAGATGAAAATTAAGAGGTTTGGAACAGTAGCAACTACTCCATTATGGGGAAGTTGGTCCAAAGGTATCATTTTCTCTTTCTTCGCTTTGGAATACCTAAGCACTCTTCAATGGGGTTGGGACTGCAATTCCCAGAATTCCTTTGGCTAAATCATCTTCGCTGATGGCGTAAAACTTATTCGACACCACCAACAATTGCTGTAGCCCTTCAAAACAACCTTGACTATGTGCCTGAATGGTCAATCAATTGGCAACTCCAAATCTCAGCCAACAAATGCTCTGTCTTATGCATTGGCCCCCAAAATAAATAAAATCAGAACACCAAATACAAGCTGGGCGGACACCACCTCATAGACAACTGTCACTTAGTCAAGGACCAAGGAGTCCTCATCTCAAACGATCTAAGTTCCAGAGCCCACTTTAGCAGCATTGCCAAAAAGGCATTAAGAGTTGTTAACCTAATCTTGCGAAGCTTCTTCTTCAGTAACATTCTACTGCAAACTAAGGCATTCAAAACCTTTGCCAGACCAATTCTCGAATACAGCTCGTCTGTCTGGAATCCGCCCTGTATATCGGACATTAATACGATCAAGCGAGTCCAGAGGTATTTCACGAGAAGAGTCCTCCACTCCTCTGCTCACAATAGCATCCCTTATGCCACCAGGCTTGAAATTTTGGGCGTAAGACAACCTGGAACTACGCTGCCTTTGGTCGGACCTAACACAAAATTGTCTGCTACAACGTCCTACCTATCAATGACTACTTCAGCTTCAACAGCAATGATACAGGGGCAAACAATAGATACAAACCCAAGGTAAACTGCTCCAAACACACTTGCAGAAAATATGACTTCAGCCACAGAGTGGTCAACGCCTGGAATGCTCTACCTGACTCCGTTGTTACATCCTCAAACTCCCACAGCTTCAACCTCAAACTGTCTAACCATGGACCTCACCCCATTCCTAAGAGATCCGTAAAGGGGGTGTGCATAAGCGCACCAATGTGCCTTCCGTCCCTGTCCTATTGCCCTGTTTATTTGTACTCATTTCCCTTTTTAATGTCCATGTTTATACTTATATCTGTTATCTTGTACCTGTTTGACAAACTAAATAAAATAAAATGAGCCCCTAGCTGGACAGGAGAAACCTTTGTCTTTTATTATTAACGGAAGCCACCCAGAGCCCTTTGGCTTGGGCAATGTGGAAATCCTCCACGATCAACTAACCAGGAAATACAATGGAAATCTCATGCCAGAAACCCAGCCTGTGCCATTCAGCCGCCAGCCATCTTCAGAGATCTCCGCCTTCCCCCGCCTTTTTCGTGGATATTAGGTTGGTTTGTATATGATCACAGTGTCATATCTTGAGGGAAGCTGGGGAGGGGTCCGCAGGCTGGGTATTGGTGGGTGTGTCTGGTTCCCTGCTGTTGCGGTTCCATTTAGAACAAGGGAGACGTCAGGAGGGAATGATTCATGAGCTGTGGCCTTGATCTCTGCCTTTGCAGATAGGGATCGCTCAGGGCAGGTGAGAAGAAATGTGCGCATGTGGCATGTCTCAAAAGGCTAATCAGATCAGCCATAACTCATTCCGAGGTGACAAGCTGGACAGTTTCCTTCAGACTCGCTGGTGGAATAGACCTGCGTGGAGAGGCGAGCCAGATTTTGGCTGATCTGCAGCGTGTGTGTGTGTGGGAAGAATAATCATTACCCGGCATGTTAGGGCACATCATTTGCAGGAATGGGGAGGGGGAAGGGAGGAAGACGGCGCAGAGGGTGGATGCGAAAAGAGAATGCTTTTGATGCTCACATTCTCGCACCCCTGGTGGTAATTATCCCAAGCTGGGAACCTCTTGCTATGGAAAACAAGGCTCTTGGATGAAGTCGGTGGCCCAGGTGTGCCTCTGCCCCGGAGCAGGATGAAAACCAGGTCAGGGGCTGGTGCGCCGGTTGGGAGCGTGTAGCAACAGTGCGCTGCAGCTGCCGGCAGGTTTCTTACCCTGGCAAGGCTGCCCGCACGGAGGAGAAACGATGAGAGAAACGAAATCCTTGGCATGCCACCGGAACGGTGTGCCCTTGGTGCAGGCAGCTTCTTCCTTTTTATAGCATTGGGCGTGAAAGTTTCCCCCCCCCCCTGCACTTCATGCTACTAGTTCTCATTGATGAAGGAGAGGCTGGGCTTAACTATTTATGGCTTAGGGAGAGGAGAACTTCCAAGAAATTAGTACAGCACGCAGTTCCGTCTTACAGAAGACACCCCCACCCCACCCCGGTCTCTCTTTTTTCATTTCTGGACCGGAGATCACATTTCTGAGCAAACGTCGAAGTGTTAACTCGCCTAGGAAAGAAGGCAAACGTTTTTGAGTGTCCTGGGCTCTCCCACTTTCTCCTGCCTCCATGTCTTCAAGGAATGCTAGAGAAATGATGAGCGGCCTGCTGAAAACAGAAGAAAGCTCCCAGTTGCGTGAGAAAAGACCCACAGAAGAAGTTACTGCAGGTGGTCTCTTCCTTAGGGTCAACAAGTTTGAAGTTTAATTTTATTTATAGGCTGCCCAATCCCGGAGGACTCCGGGCGGCTTACAGAGAGGGGAAAGAAAATAAAAGAAAATAAAATTAAAATAAAATAGACAAGTTAAAAAAACAACAACACAGATACATTCATTTCAGTCGGGGCTGGACCTCAACAATGAAGTCAACAGCCCCAGGCCTGCCGGAATAGCCAGGTCTTGACAGCTTTTCTGAAGGCCATGAGAGTGGGTGAGGTCCGGATTTCTGGGGGTAGCTCGTTCCAAAGGGTCGGAGCAGCCACAGAGAAGGCTCTCCTCCGGGGAGCTGCCAGCCGACATTGTCTGGCTGATGGCATCTGAAGGAAGCCCACCCTGTGGGATCTTACCGGCCATTGGGAGGAGTGTGGCAGTAGGAGGTCTCGCAGGTATGCTGGTCCTAAGCCATGCAGGGCTTTAAAGGTAATAACCAACACCTTGAATTGCGTACGGAGACCAATGGGGAGCCAGTGCAGCTCGCGGAGGATAGGTGTAACATGGGTGTATCTAGGTACACCCAATATCGCTCGCGTGGCTGCATTCTGGACTAGTTGCAGTCTCCGAACGCTTTTCAAGAGTAGCCCCATGTAGAGCGTGTTGCAGTAATCCAGCCAACAAGTGACCAGCAAACCCAGGAATCGGCAACCTTAAACACTCAAAGAGCTATTTGGACCCGTTTCCGACAGAAAAGAAAATGCAGGGAGCCACAAACCCTTCCCGGGCCTGACCGTTTCCTGAGTTGCCACAAAACTAGCATATGTGTCAGCATTCCAAATATCATCCAGAATTAAATCAGAGTCCAAGGCATAGCTTTCATCAAAATTCCAATTTAATAAGAGAGACATGTTGGTACATCTGTGGGAAACCCGAATCTGAAAGCTTCCTGGGGTTCCCACCCAGTTGAAAGTTCGTGATCTTGCCCCCGACACCCACAAGTCCATCCTATGGTCCAATCTTCCATTGCCACGTTGGCATCTCCACCCATCCCCTTCTGGTCAGGTGCAGAGGTGCAGAGCCAAAGGATGACCTTGGGCTTCTAGAAAGGAATGTTTTATTTTGACAACAACACATTCTGCTCCTTACTATTCCCCCTCCCAATTACCCCACTAATGAAACAGCACAGTAAAATAATACAGAGTGTGGCAGGCCAAAGATCCTAAAATGAATATGACTGCAGGCCTGACAATATGTAGTTGAGTTAAATGTTTTCTTCTGAAACTTTTCTTGGATTTATCCATGGTTGGCCTACTGGGGGTTGAAAAGCTCAACAAATCGCATGCTGGCAGGTATTGGTGGTTGTGACGCATATTTTGAGTGACAGGGAGCCGCAGCAGAGGGATGGAAGAGCCACATGCAGCTCCAGAGCCATGGGCTGCTGGCCTCTAAGCTAACCTGTCTCCGATGAGATACATCTTGGCAACAAGGTGTTGCCACTCTCTTCTTCCAGGGTGCTTTTTCAAAATTTCCCAAACTGTGGGGGATTTCCTGATCTCCTTTCATCAAACTCCAACCCTTCTCTTTGTCAACATCAGCAAACATTGCTCGACTGATGTCGGCTTGTTGTAGATGCCACTTTTGCTTGCGTTGACAAGTTGACATTTGGAGATCTCATGGACACCTTCACACCATTTGGAATAAATGTTTGGAGGAGGAGGAAGAGCCATGATACAAACTTGGGTGCATCTCCGGTATGCTTATGCTATGTTTAGATATTGCGGCAGGATATGTTCTGGAGAACAATATTTGTGTACATATAATTTTGACCTAGGCAGAGTCCTGGTCCCGACAAAACCCCTTTTATTAAACGAATGCAAATTCCTCTCATTCACATTCAGCAAAGGCCTGGCAAACAGTCTTTCAAAGGAATATTTATGACTACAGACCTTATCTATCTTGGAAATCTGCTGTGTAAATATTTTCCAAATGAGGTGCTATGCAGGGAAAGAATCTGGGCACAGAGTCTCTGAGATTCACGGACAGATCTTCAGACTCCTAAAATGACTGACCCAACAAATGAACAAATTTCCTCTTGCAAACTCCACTCCCCTTTCGCTCCTCTTTTATTTCCTATGGGAGGGGCCATTCACCGTCCACCTGTGGCTTTACTTCCAAGTCGACCCTGATTTCTGAGCTGTTCTTTTCTTCTGGCAGCTCTGCGCATGCGCACACTGGGAACAGGCTCCAGCTGTTCCTCTGCTTCACTGCTGCCTAGCTCCGTAGGAACTTGCTCACTGCCAGATGGCCCTGGCCCCATCTCTGCCTCTGATGCAGAGTACTTGTCCGAGCCTTTCCCAGCCTCCAGGACTGGCCCATGCTCCTCCCCAACCTCCTCAGCTTCTCTCCCTTTCAATGCGAATGAAGAATTGAGACAAGCCACTTTCTCTAGGATTCTTAATTTACCTTCAACCAGGTGGATTTTTTTCCTCCATGGTTCTTTGAAATGATTGGCCTTTCCCTTCAGCTCTCCGCCTTGGCATCAGTCCCCTGATTGATCGGAATAACAGCATAACAGAATAACAGAGTTGGAAGGGACCTTGGAGGTCTTCTGGCCCAGCCCTCTGCTTAAGCAAGAGACCCTGCTTATACTATTCTGGCCAAATGTTTACTGTTAAAAATTTCAAGTGATGGAGCATCTATAACTTCTGGAGGCAAGTCATTAAACTGATTGTTCTATCTGTCAGAAACAAAAGAGATGGCAAACAGGGGAAGGATTTCCTTGCAATTTTGATTTATGCCCTAGACTGATTTAAGAAATCTGAATGGTTAAACTACCCATCCTCACTGACAATCTGATTTAGAGCTGCTCGGGGATGTGGGTTTGTTTGTGTGTAGGATGGAGGAACAATGCTTCAGATGCTTTCAGGAATTCTCTCCCACCCCCGATCACTGTGGTGTTTGTGTGTGTGTGTGTATTCCTTTCTGTGTTTTATGTTCATTTGCCTTCTCTTTAGTACAGCTGTAAGATGTAAATCAGTCTTGATTTGCAACTTGGTGACAGCAGAAACAGAAGCCGGGAGAGAACAACATGAGATAAGGTACAAGAGGCACCAGATTAATCATCCTTGGATTTGGTGGTGTGATGTTTTGGAGATCAGGATGATGTATTCTTTTGTCTCTATCATCAGTCGTGTCTCCTCACCTGCACAAAATCCACCCGATTCGTTGTTGTGCTCAGCAAAGCTATTCCCGGCTGGGAAATTAACCACCTAGGCTCCTGAGAAAAACATTTTCCCCCTACCTGTTCTTACAGAATAACAGCTCTTCTAATCCAATCCCCTGCTCAAGCAGGAGACCCTGTGCCATCCTGGGCAAATGGCCACCCAGTCTCTTTTTGAAAACCTCCATTGCTGGAGCAACAAGTGGAAAAGCACTACTTAGAATCATAGGTTGGAAGGAATCTTCGAGGGCTTCTAGTCCTGGACACTAGAGAGGATGACACTGAGATGGCCATGGCGGATCTAAAGAAGGCAGCGAGAGACAGAAGGTCTTGGAGAGTGCTGAACCACCATGTGGCTGAGGGTCGGACATGACCAAACGGCTGATGACAACATCTGTAGAATTAGGCCAACCATGGTGACCATGGATGGCCTCACTATTAATTGTAATCCACTGTTACATCTTGTTCTATTTTATTTTGTTTTAATTTTTATTCTGGTCTGTGGCTGTGTTAAAGAATGGATGGATGGATGGATGGATGGATGGATGGATGGATGGATGATGGATGGATGGATAAATGGATGGATGGATGGATAGATGTAGAGATGGCTGGTTGGATAAATGGATGGATGGATGATGGATGGATAAATGGATGGATGGATGAATTGAAGATACTTTTATTCTATTTTATTTTGTTTTAATTTTTATTCTGGTCTGTGACTGTGTTAAAGAATGGATGGATGGATGGATGGATGGATGGATGATGGATGGATGGATAAATGGATGGATGGATGGATAGATGTAGAGATGGCTGGTTGGATAAATGGATGGATGGATGATGGATGGATAAATGGATGGATGGATGAATTGAAGATACTTTTATTCTATTTTATTTTGTTTTAATTTTTATTCTTGTCTGTGACTGTGTTAAAGGATGGATGGGTGGATGGATGTAGATGGATGAATGGATGGATGGATAAATGGATGGATGGATAGATGGATGGATGGATGAATTGAAGATACCTTTATTCTAAATCCTTGGGGAGAATCTGATAATCAAATTGCCAAATCCAGCCAAAACCATCTGTTAGACTCTGTGTGTGTTAATAATGAACACCATAGGCCATTGGTTCTCAACCTGGAGAAACCATGTGTGTGTGTGTGTGTGTGTGTGTGTGTGCATTGTCATACCAGAGGGAATGGAAATGTTAAGATTTAAATCTTAAGTTTTGGGGTTTCTTTGCCACAAACGATATTTAAAGGGGATCCATAGTGAAAAAAGGGTTGAGAATCTCTGCCATAGGCATTGACAAATTCACCCTCGGACAATTGCAAAAGGCAGCTTGACTTAAGAGTACCTTACACCTTGCAATGAGACCTTTGATACTTGAATAGGTGGACAAAAATGTCATACCCAGTCTGAACATCTGGCCGACTGTGGGATGATGATAATGGTGATAATAATAATGATGGATGGATGGACAGAGGGATGGATAGATTGATTGATTGATTTATTGATCATGGATGGATGGATGGATAGATGATAATGATAGATAGATAGATAGATAGATAGATAGATAGATAGATAGATCATGGATGGACGGATAGATAGATAGATAGATAGATAGATAGATAGATAGATAGATCATGGATGGACGGATGGATAGATGATAGATAGGTAGATAGATCATGGTTGGATGGATAGATGATAGATGATAGATAGATAGATAGATAGATAGATAGATAGATAGATAGATAGATAGATAGATAGAATGAATAGAGGATGTGGCAGTGCCTGGAAACAGCAGAATAGAAGAGAAAAAACTGGAGAAAATAAAAAAATACTATGACCTACAAATAGAAATAGAACGATTGTAGCAAAGGCAACCAATAGTCACAGTTGCCTTGAGAGTTGCCTTGAAAACAACTGGAGCACCACTTGAACATTGACGGCATTGACAAATCTGCCACCAGTCAATTGCAGGAAGCGGCTTTACTTGGAAGAGCTTCCATCCTGGGGACGATCTCTGTCAAACATCCAGATTTGCCTCTCCCGGGTCCTTGACAGTGACTCGATGGGTAGACAAAAAAAAAATGCCAAACCCAGTTTGAACATCTGGCTGACTGTGCGATGAATAACAAGCACCACCACCACAACAACAATACTCCGTTTCATTTACAGGTTGCTTTTATTTACAAATATACTGAAGTATAACCTTCCATTCATTCGCCCCCGTGCGCGCGCCCATCCACTCCCACGTAAGGAAAATCAAATGTGCGACGTTTGAGAATCACATCGCTCGAGCCGTCCGTGGACGGCAGGGAGAGAGAAGACGTCAAAATGGATCCAACCATCCGCTGTGGCCACGTGGACATGAAAAGGACACCCCCCCACACACACACAACACAACTAATAAATAATTTAAGAAATGGCAAGTCATTAAATTAAAAAGGCAGAACCAAGGCTAGTGGCCGATGGCAAAAAAAACCCCAACCAATTGAAAAAAGGGCCAGGGAGCATCAGAATGAGTTATTAAAGGATGATCTTTATCATCATCGGTATTTTTTACAAGTTAAACAAACTGGAACAGCTACAAAAGACTACGTTTTGCTAACATAAATACAGAATATATAAATATACAAAGGATACAGCCGGATGTGAGTGAAACAGAAACAGGGGAAGGGAAGGAAGAGGAAAAGGGACTCGGGGGGGGGGGGAGGAATAAAATAAAAAAATAAAGAAGAGAATGAAGAAGACCCAATAAGGAATCTTTTGAAGTGACAGAAACCCAACGGGAGCATTCACTGAGGATGAGATCCGATGGGGCAGTTCAGCAAATGGTTTGGTTTTTCTCCCCCCCCCCCCACTTTTCAGCTTAAAATTTGGGCAGGATAGATCACCTGAAATTGAAAACATGGTGGAAGAGCCAAGGAAGTGGACGAGAATCAACAAACGGAGCGTTTTGCCAGAACTCCCTGGTGCCTTGTGCTTAGACTTATCTTTACAGTGCTTTTACAGTCCTCTCTAAGCGGTTGATAGAGTCAGCCTCTTGCCCCCAACAATCTGGGTCCTCATTTGACCCACTTCGGAAGGACAGAAGGCTGAGTCAACCTTGAACTGGTCAGGATCGAACTCCTGGTGATAGGCAGTGTCAGCCTGCAATACTGCATTCTAATCATTGTACCATACAGAAGGAAGGAAGGAAGGAAGGAAGGAAGGAAGGAAGGAAGGAAGGAAGGAAGGAAGGAAGGAAGGAAGGAAGGAATAGTACTAAGACTTATATACCGCTTCTCGGTGCTTTACAGCCCTCTGCCCTCAACAATCTGGGTCCTAATTTTACCCACTTGGGAAGGATGGGAAGGCTGAGTCGACCTTGAGCCTGGGGGGATTTGAACTGCCCGAACTGCAGCTCGCAGTCAGCAGAAGTAGCTTGCAGTACTGCACTCTAACCACTGCGCCACCTCAGCTCAAGGTCAAGGTTCGGTGATGCCCTCAAGAACCAAATCTTTTCCCCACCACCTTAGAGGTTGCCCCCTAGCCTGGTGTCCCTGGGCAGCTGCTTCTGGTTGAATAAAGCTAATTCTAGAATTCAGGGTGCAATTTTCCTCCCTCAAAGGCCCAAGGGACAAATTCACCCAGGGAGAAAACTCTACAGCAGAGGAGAACAATCGCTGAAGAGGAATGTCACCAAGAAAAGGGGGTTCAGTAGGAATCAATCAAACCCACTAGAGCGGACGTGAAAAGGACCCCAAGGGACATTTTAAAGGGAGCGCTGTCATATCATATAACTGCATGTTGGGTGAAATAAATAAAAAAACACCACATTTGCGATCGTACACAAAAAAAAGAAAACCTTCCCAAACACACCGAAAATCAAAATGACTTTTTTGCAGCGTCTCATCCACGTCCTGTACCCCCGTGGTAAGGAATACAGGTAGTCCTTGAGTTACAACCGATATTGAGCCCCCGACGTTCCGTTGTTAAGCGACACGTTGGTTAGGTGCGTTTTGCCCCGTTTTTATGACCTTTCTCGCCGCAGCTGTTAGGCGAATCACTGCGGTGCGATAAGTCAACAACTCGATTGTAAAGCCAATCCGGCTTACCCGTCGACTTTGATTGTCAGATGGTCGCAAAAGGTGAATCACGTGGAAACCCCCTCTCCTGCCCACCCCGGGATGTTGCAACTGTCAGAAGTACATGCCAGTTGCCAAGCATCTGAATTTTGATCAAGGGTAGCTGTGAAATATGTTCCCAAATCACTTTCTCTCCCCCCCAGTGTCGTAACTCTGAACAACCATTAAATGGATTGTTGTAAATCAAGGACTGCCTATACAAGGAGAGGCTGAGCAAATCAGATATAAAAAGGAGAAAAAAGCATTTTGATCGGAGTGGGTCAAAATGGGTTTTATGGAACGATTTATCGAAGGGTCACCCGACACAGTTGAGATCATTGTAAATGCGGGCCAATTGCTCTTCCATTATTATAGTGTTTTATCAAGGTAGGCAATAAATAAATCACTTGTTGGTGGTAATTATTTTAGGTTCAACTGAAATTCGGTGGAATGCAGAATAGCACCGGTCTCCAAGTGGGAGAAAATGGCTTGTCCGTCTTTTAAAAAGATGGCTAAGATTTTGGCAAGGTTTTTTAACAAAAACAAAAAATGTTGAATGCCGCCTTCCGAGGTTTCTACTAAAAATTATGAGGACTAGCGATCCCCCTAAGTAGGTAGACGTGTGAGGTATACAGGAAGTCCCCAGCTTGCGACCACAACCGAGCCGGGAATTTATGTTGCTCAGTGAGACATGGGTTTGAGTTCTGTCCCATTTTACAACTTTTCTTGCCCCCGGTTGTTAAGGGAATCACCGCCGTTGACAAGTTAGTAACACAGTTGTTAAAGCGAATCTGGCTCTTTGCCGTTGACTTTGCAATAGCCAATGAGACTATTCAAGTGGCGTCACCAGGGGTGGGTTCCTGCCAGTTCTAACCTCTTCTATAGAAGAGGTTCCATAAATCTACCATGCCGCTTAGAACCGGTTCCAACTCCCTCCTCCCCGCCCGTCCGCACCACGCTTGCCCCGCCCGCCACTCACTGATTGGCTGGCTCACCAATCGCCCCATCGGCCTCTAAAAGTCCTATCTAAACCTTAAAGTCTTAAAGCTGTCAAGTTTGAACACCCCTGGTTTTTTTTTTTCTAAAAGGGTTAGAAGTGCAAGGGCCTTGTAACTTGACAGCTTTAAGACTTGCATGCTTCAATGCCAGAGTTCCTGAGCCAACTTGACTGGAGGAGGAATTCTGGGAGTTGAAGTCTACAAGTCTTAAAGCTGTCAAGTTTGAACACCCCTGGGGTTTTTTTTCTAAAGGGTTAGGGGTGCAAGGGTCTCGTACGTTGACAGCTTTAAGACTTGCATACTTCAATGCCAGAGTTCCTGAGCCAACATGACTGGAGGAGGAATTCTGGGAGTTGAAGTCCACAAGTCTTAAAGCTGTCAAGTTTGAACACCCCTGGGTTTTTTTTCCCTAAAGGGTTAGGGATGCAAGGGTCTTGTAACTTGACAGCTTTAAGACTTGCGTGTTTCAAATCCCAGAGTTTCTGAGCCAACGTTTTGGTTGCTAAGCAAGAGCGTTGTTAAGTGAGTTCCATCACATTTTACAAGTTGGCCATGCCCACCCAGTCACATGACTACTAAGCCACTCCCACCCAGTCACATGGCTGGCAAGCCACTCCCACAAAGCAGGCCACATCTACAGAAGAGGTTCTAAAAAAATTTGAAACCCACCACTGGGCATAACATTACATAAATGGCATTTCGGAATAGATTTAACTCTGTGTTTGGAAATAGTAAAATTCCTCCTTCACTTAACGTCTTAACCCTTTGAAATTTTAGAAGAATTTCTATGGATGATCCCTCCTTTCCACCTTTCTTTATTAACTTCACTATAGATATGGCAGCCTAATATCTTTCTCTCTATTATTATAAATATGCCTCATTACCATTTCCGCTCTGTTCTCTGCTTCCTGGATACAATGTGATTGAAAGGCTGCGTATCTGTGTGCAGGTGTGTGGGAAAATGGGAGGGGGGATTATATGGCGTACAGGAGACATATAGTCAAAACAACATTCCTTTCTCAGAGAGTCAAGGACATTCTGTCCTGCGCCTGGAGTGGCGTGACTGGGAGGCATCTCCACAGTTGGGACGGTGCCTGATTGGGCCATGGGACGGACATGTGGGTGCTGGGCAGGGGTTTGGACTTTCACTTCGGGGGGGGGGGGGGAACCTGGAAGCTTTCAGATTCGGGTTTTCCCAGATGTGCCAATAGGACATCTCTAATAAAACGGAACTTTGAGGAACCTCAAGTCTCGGAGATTTATTTCATTTGGGGGGGGGTCTTACTTGGGATCCTAACAATTAATTTAATTTAATTTATTAGATTTATAGGCCGCCCAATCCCGGAGGGATTGTACAGATTGCACAATGCACAGACAAGGAGTGCGTGGCACAAAGAATCTGCTTGCAATGGCCATTTGACATCCCATACGGGCTGTCATTCAGCCCAGATTTACCCAAGAAGGTTTTCTCCATCTAAGACATCAACATTCCTACCTGTTTTGCTCTCTTGTCTGCTTGACTTATCCAGCGGAATCTCTCCTGAGAATGCAAGAGTGAGCCTCAAGTCAAGAGGGGGGTCAAGGGCCTGCTTTCAACCCTTTGACCCTGAAGCCCCAGGTTAAACTCACACAGCCAGCAGATTCCTGAGAGCAATCGTCCACGCCGCAAATAAGAGTGACGTTTATCTCAGCCAGGGGAAAAGAAAAGCAAGTTTGAATAGCTTCGCTAGGGTCAACTCTGCCTTTGAATCCGCTGTTACTCTAGGACTGGCATGGCGAACCTGTGGCATGGGTGCCAAAGGTGGCCTGCAAAGCCCTCTCTGTGGGCACGCATGCCATCGTCAGCTGCTCTTCTGTTTTCTGGTGTGCGCATGCATGCTGGCCAGCTGGTCTTTGGTGCCGGAGCACCAGAAAACGGCCCTAAAAATGGCCAAAAAACCCAGGCTGTTTTCCAGCTGTTTTTGGCCCCAAAATGGCCTGGAAAATGGACCAAAAAAACCAGCCTGAAAACAGCCTGAAAAATGGTCTGGTTTTTGGGCATTTTTCGGGCCATTTTCCAGTGCTCCAGCGCCCGCGAAGACCAGCTGGTCGAAGCACATGAACTCACATTCTGGTTTGGGCACTTGGTGCCAAAAATGTTCACCATCACTGCTCTAGGAGGAATGGGACAACTTGCCATAGCCAGCTCCCCATGGCCAACTCGCTGCAGGACAATCTTAACAATTCAGTTTAATGATTTAAAATAAATTAAAAGAAAAACATCTCAATTTTTGTCCTTCGTCTTTCCTTTCGGTCCCTCCTTTTTCATCCTTTCTTGAACGATTCTATTCTGCCATTTCTTTCACAGGAGCGTAACTCTTGTCCCGCAAGGGAGTCGGCCATGCCAAGTTGCCGTGGTTGAGTTGGTGGTGGTTGAGTTGGCCGTGGTTGAGTTGGCCATGGTTGAGTTGGCCGTGGCGGCTTTTCGTGGCGTTGGACAGGAAGGAATACCGTTCATCACAATTTGGAGGACAAAGTATCTCTATGGAAAAGCCTGAACATCGTTCCTAAGTTCTCCACGTGGTCATATTTGTGGGGGGGTCAGAAGATATGGAACTTTGAACATCTGCCTTCTCAACAGAACTTTCAGTTGAGGATGAAACCAGGGAATGGCATCATTGGATGTGGTTGAATAATTAATAATGATTAATGATTAAAAGGGGTCTCTTTTTGCTGTTCCATTGGGAAGTTGCACACTTGGACAATGCCGCCCTTTCATGGCCTGTGGAAATTGGCTTCCAGATCCACTTGATAAATCCTCCTAGGATTCTACTTTTAGATTCAGAAGACATTCTTTGGAGAAAGTTAGATCGGCTTCTCTTCAAGGCATTCATGCCCTAAAGGAAGGGATCAAACAGGGTGTTCCCACATGGGCAAATGATTTGGTTTCAGAATGATGCAATATTTTAATTTCTTTTGTCCGAACAGGGTTGTGTTTTGGGATTTTATTATATATATATTTTAAAAAACAACAACAACAGCCATTCTTCTTACCTGAAGTCATTTTAAGAAGGCCGTTGATGTAGGCAGCAATTTCAAGACACTGGAAAAGATGTACATTTTCACACATCGTTAACTTCTAGAATGCATTAATACGATCGTGGGGGGGGGGAGGGAGAGAGAGACTAACTGGAATCAAGTAAGGACAACTGGTTCTTCTACCCAAAGTTGTTTTGTGCTTGGCCCTCAAATTATGAGGAATAAATATTGAAAAGACCTTACAGGAACTTAACTCAGATAGTCTTCAAGCTCTGACCAAAATTGGGACAGGAACTTCCATTCTTAAGTGAGGCGGTTGATAAGTGAGTCACGCCCAGTTTTACCATCTATCTTGTGGTAGCCCTTAGGCAAATTGAGTGATTGTTGGCTTCCCCACCTGACTTTGCTTTTTGGAAGCTGCCTAGGAAAGTCCGGGGCATTACAGCAGTTGCCAACACCCAAATTTTGCTCGTGTGACTGTCAGGATCCTGGGACGGTCGTAAGTGCAAGGCCATGTTATAAGTGACTTTCCCCAGCACTTGTCATAACTTTGGGCATTAAACAAAGGGTTGCAAATCAAGAACTACCTGTAAATCTTATTCCTGGAACTCTTCTGCTTTCAAAAACGTGTAGCTATCATCAATCTAACATGACCCTAAAAGAAGAGACAGTAAGAGGATCATGGCTTATATACAGTGGTGGGATTCAGCCAGCTCGCATCTATTTGGGAGAACCGGTTGTTAACTTTCTAAGCAGTTCAGAGAACTGGTTGTGGGAAGAAATCTCCTTTTGTTTCCCCCCACTTTACAGGGCTAATCCTGTAAGGAAGGCAGGAAGGAAACATTCTGGTGTTGTTTCTAGCCGAATCTTTATTGCCCTGCTTACAGAAGCTGCCTCTCCAGTTAACCCTTATTACATTGTCACAGCTAAGGTGAAACGCCCATCAACGTGAGTGACATTGAGTTGGCCAAATCCACCCAGTGACATGACCACCGAGCCATGCCTATCCAGCTGGTCATTAGGGCAGAGAACCGGTTGCTAAATTATTTGAATCCTACCACTGCTTATATAGATCTACGCTTACGTGAGCACTGGACTTGCCAACAAATACTCAAAATAAATCTCTAAGTCAGTTTTCCCTAAACTTGAGGTTTTGGGATCTTGATTCCCAAAATTTTCAGCTATGGCTATGAAATTTCAGCAATGAAGCTCAAGTTTCCCCCTAATCCAGCCTTTCTCGGATCCGGATACCATTAAGGTATGTGGAATTCAACACTCAACAATGGTTGGAGAATGCTAGTGAATTAAAATCCACACATCTCGAACAGCCTCCAAATTGACAAAGGCTGATCAACTCCAGAGGCGTGTACATGGGTGAAGCTTATCCCTAATTTGTTTTATGAACATTAGAAAAAAAACATTATATCAAAGTTCTGCAGAACGTGGGGGCCATCTAGTCTATCCCCAATACATTCCCAGGGTAGCTGAGCAGATACTTCTAGAAGTCCCTAAGCAGGACATGAGGTTAAGCGTTGTCTCCAGTTTACGTTTCCCCAAAACGGACAATGAAAAATATAATAAAAACCAACCATGAGACTTGAGGGCAATCACACCTGGTGGGAGCTTGAGCTAAACTACCTGAGGTTGATGGGAACATGTAGACCAAAACATCTGGAACCCAGGAAGAAAGGGCAATGAGACGATGGAAAACTGGTGGACCAAGAATGGTTTGGAAGACGCTTCTAATCAAACCTTCGCCCACTGCAATTTAAACCGGGTGGAAGTCGTGAAATGCAAAATACGTGGGTAGCCATGATATTCAATTCACTGACTTGTTTTTTTTTTTACCCTTGAAATATAATTTAAATCAAATCAAATCCCCAGATCCATCCCCTTTTCCTTCTCAGCATACTTCTCAATGACCCCATGTTAGCTTACCCTCTGATCTAACCAGTCACCAAACGTGGAATTTCCCTGGCACTCTTAGTGGTAAGCATCCTAAAATGGGTTTCACATCTTCGCATCTGCCAAGGTTTAATTTGTACTACCGTGTTTCCCCCAAAATAAGGCAGGGTCTTATTTTTTTAATTTCCAAAATAAGCGCTTGGCCTTATTTTCGGGGAGGTCTTATTATTTTTGAGGTGCAGGAGGCGGCGAGCGTGGTCACCTCGTGGCTGCTGCTGCTCCAATATTTTCGGGGAGGGCTTATTTTAACGCAAGCGCTCAAAACCCCGATTGGGTTTATTATCTGGGAGGGGTCTTATTTTCGGGGAAACAAGGTAGCAACTGGTCCATGGGCAGTGGGGAATAATGGAACCGCTTGGGAATCAGCAGTGCCCACTATGAGTAAAGCTTTACAGAATGCCATCCCTGCTTGCTTTTTGAAATTACATGATGGATAAGTGGTGGTGGTGGGGAGGAAAGGGGTTTCTTCTAACCCCGTTGAGGGGGGGGGGAGAAAGATCCCATACTAAAGTCAGCTCTAATTAACATGATCCCTGAAGCAAGGATCTGTGGGGGTATCGCTGTCAAATCGGTATAAACAAATAGGAATCACCAACAGATGACTGTCAATCAAAGCTAAGAGAAACAAGGGTTAGGTGGGTAGATATGAAATTTGGCACTGAATTCCTTCACCCTTATTTAAAAAAAATGTTTTAACACACCCAGAATGGCGAACAACCTGAAATCAAAATCAGGTGTCCCAGAATATCTCTGGCCCTACCTTTTATCAAATTGCTTTTTTTCAGGTAAAGGTGTAATTGCAACCCATCTAAGTTTGCCTCCCATGGTTCAGCATCTTTTTTTCTTACTCTTTCTCTTCCCCTCCAAGAAATGTCATCACGATGACGATTTCTCTTTGCATTCCTCTTTTTATTTTCTGGGGATTTCCCCCCTCCCTTCTCTCCTCCCACTCCTCCCCCCCATCCCATTTCCAGGAAGTGCAGCAACTATAACTTAATGGCCCCAGAGATTATAGGGCTTTTTGGCGGGGGGGCGCGGTCCATTTGGTTTGATGGAGAGGAAAAGAAAGAAAAAAGAATAGCCGAGGGGGAAATAGGGACATCCCTATATAGGAATCACAGCTCTGTCAAAAACATCTCGTAGCCCTGAGGGTTTTCAGTCTGTGGCGGGAGATGTAGCATGCAGAATAAAATTGGGACATTCCCAATTTCTTTCTTCAGCTTGGACCAACTTTGCATTCGGGGGGGGGGGGGGGGCGAGAGGGCAGCCTGGAGAAAACACCGCACTGTTGGAAGAGGTCCCCAAGTGTGTTGCCACCACCATGATGGGGTTCGAGAAGAAACTAACCACAGGGGCATCGGCGTTTCCTTGGTCCCACCTTGGCGATTTTTGAGAGCGACGCCTGGTCGTTTTGTCCTTCTGGCTGAGGATTCCTGGCCTGTCTGTTTCTCAGAGGCCTCCTTAATTCACTGCTCCTGTCATTCCCAAGGGGACCAGTATCAGGGTGGAGGAAAACAAGGGAAATATGGCTGTATGAAGTTCTTTGTGTTTGTGTTTGTGTGTGTGTGGTTGTTGTTTTTTTCCAGCTGGAAACCGGGAAGGAGCTCCTTGTGGACAATCGGTTCAGGAAAGAAGTTCAGAAGAGCTGGGCTGGTTTCCCTGCCAGTCGCTTTTCATGAGGCGAAGTAGGAGCTCTGCATAGAATACAGCCTATCAATGGGGTTTCCTATCCTGGCTTGCATGGAGTTTACTTCCGAGGAAGCCAAGAAACAGTCACTCAAGCTCGTTAAAGAGGTGTCGCTGTCGATGTCGTGAAAAATGGAGTCGTTTCCTGGTGGGGGATGGAGAGAGGAAGGGGGAAAAAAAGGAATATAGACATGTTAATATGCTGGGTTGAGTAAGGCAGGGAGCTTTAATCTTCTGAGAAGATGCTCCATGTATGTCCCAAAGCTGATTTTTATTTCAAAGGCAACTGTACTTCGTTTTTTCCTTTTCATTTCCCACCCAAGAAGTTCTGAAGAAGCTTCTTGGAGGAGGAGATATTCTGTCTGAGGCTTCCCGAGAGCATGAAGCAAATTCCTGGTCCTGACAAAAACCCCTTTTATTCATTGACTGTGAATTCTGCTCATTCACATCCAGCAAAGTCTTTCAAGGGAGGATTTACGGTCACAGACCTTCTCTGGCTTGGAGAGCTGCCAGGCCGATATCTGCAGAACTTGGCAAGGAGTCTCGGAGAGTCACAAACCAATGAAGGGAACTAATGGTCTCCTGCAAACTCTACTCCCTTTTCATTCCTCTTTTATTTCCTCTGGGAGGGGCCGTTCATTGCCTACCTGTGGCCTTCCTCCCAAGTTGACCCCTGTTCTTTAGCTCTTCCCTTCGTCTGGCAGCTCTGTGCATGTCCGCATGTGGAACAGGCTCCAGCTGTTATTCTGCCTCACTGATGTCTGACTCTGAAGGCAGCTGATAACTGTCAGACGGCCCTGCCCCCCCCTCCCTCCAACACAGAGCCCTCATCTGAGCCTTCCCCAGACTCCAGGACTGGCCCAGGTTCCTCCCCAACCTCCTCACTGTCCAAATCTGCTGCCAGCTCTGGTGGCCTTTGGCGGGCCACAACAGAAGAAGATTCTTGGAGGAGAAGCAAAATGTCTTCAAGGAAAAACAAAGTCCAGTTGCCATTGGGGGGAAAAAAGCAGTTTGGGGACAACCATGATCTGAAGGACTGAGAATTTCTATAGATACGATCCATATATGGTTTCACCCATGCCAGCAGTTCCCATGACCAAAGTGTTCCCAGCACACCTGCTTCCATCAGCTTTAAACCCTTCCTGTACGACAGAGATATATCACACAACATGGTTCTTTTTAGAAGGTTGAAGATGCCCATCGTGTAAGTTTGTAATTTTGCCACCCAACAAATGTTGGCCTTGTGAAGGCCAGTGCATTGGAATCCTTTTGCGATGTGGAACAGTCTCATGGGTGAAACAGGCTATCAAGAATACAGTTTGTTGTCTCCTTTTCTCAGAAGGACAGGAATGTGTCCCATTTAATGAAGAGAAGGATCAGAGGTCCCATTTATGTTGGAGGTACTGTTTTTTAAGGCTCTTCCATGTTAAATGGATAGCAGTGTTCCAATGCTTGAAGGGCCACCACAAAGAAGAAAGGGTCACCCTATTCTCCAAAGCGTCTGAAGGCAGGATAAGAAGCAACGTATGGAAACTAATCAAGGAGAGAACCAGCCTGGGACTAAAGAGAAATTTCCTAACAGTGGGACCACTCAATCAATGGAATAGCTTGCCTCCAGAAGATATGGGTGCTCCATCTCATGGAGGTTTTTAAGAAGAGATTGGACAAGTGTTTGTCTGAAATGTTTTAGAAACTCCTGCTTGAGCAGAGGGTGGACTAGAAGACCTCCAAGGTCCCTTCCAACACTGACTATCTGTTACATCTGGGAGAAGGTTAACGAGACCAATTCTTCTTGTTGTTCTAACTTTTTCCCAGGAGAAATTTCCTGACAGTTAGAACAATTAATCAGTGGAATAACTTGCCTCCAGAAGTTGTGAATGCTCCAACACTGGAAGTTTTTAAGAAGATGTTGGATAACCATTTGTCTGTAGTGGTGTAGGGTTTCCTTGGCTAAGTAGGTGATTGGACTAGAAGACCTCCATGGTCCCTTCCAACTCTGTTATTCTATTCTATTCTATTCTATTCTATTCTATTCTATTCTATTCTATTCTATTCTATTCTCTTTTCTATATTCTATTACACTCCCATTTTCTTCCTTTCTCTATTCCCTTCCCTATTCCCTATTCTATTCTCTATTCCCTATTCTATTCTATTCTATTCTATTCCTTTTCTATATTCTATTCCCTTCCTTTCCCTTCTCTATTCCCTTCCCTATTCTATTCTATTCCCTTCCCTATTCTATTCCATTCCATTCCATTTTACTTCTTCTCTTTCGCAATCTCTGAACTTGCATTTTCCCTGAACTTGCAAATGACATACTCTAGGCAAACTCAAGTCACAGGATTTTGGTAACATCAGAAATCTAGTCATATCTGGGGAGCTGGAAATACTCCTGCTTCAATTTTTGCATCACCGCAAACCCGGATTGACGTAGCCAACTTTTGGTTAAGGCTTTTACTAGCTGCGCTGTAGGATTTGTGGACCCAGGAGGAATTTCTGTGCATGATTGCCACATCTGGATATACTTCTGTTCCAAAGAGCAACCGCGAATAGCAAACGAAAGCATCGGAGAAATTTTTTTTAAGAAGCCTATCTTAAATCTCCAGGGTGTTTGGTTTCTGGGAATAATAAGAACAACAATAACAATAATACTGCTCATATGCCCTGGGTGCTTTGTGAGTTGTTGTAATCTTTTGGAAGGCTGTGCTTTTTCTTCAGCTGTGCTGATTTTCTCTGCTGCAAAAAAAATCAGAATAATTTGCACTTGAAGAATCAGATGAAGAGAAAAAGCAGGCCTGGCTCTTTGATAGAGATTTTAATGGCACTATGATAGCATCATTGGGCGAGATGTAAGAAATGGTTCGGCTCTCTGCCAGCAAATTGTTTGCTTTGCAGTCTATAACATTTCAAAAGAGTTTGAAGAGAGGGAGAGAGAGAGAAAGAACGAAAGAGAGAGAGAAAGAAAGAGAAAGAAAGAAAGAGAGAAAGACAGAGAAGGAAAGAGAAAGTTAGAGAAGGAGAGAAAGAAAAAGAAAGAGAGGGAAAGAGAGAGTGAAAGAGAAAGAAAGAGAGAAATGGAGAAAGAGGGAGAGAGAGAAAGAGAGAAACATGGAGAAAGAGAGAAAGAGAGGGAAAGAGAGAGAAAGAAAGAGAAAAAGAAGAGGAAAGAGAAAGAGAGAGAGAAAGAGACAGAAAGAGAGACAGAAAGAGGAAAAGAGAGAAAGAGAGAAACAGGGAGAAAAAGGAAGAGAGACAGAGAGAGAAAGAGACAAAGAGAGAGAAAGAGAGAGAAAAAGAGAGGGAAAGAAAGGAAAAGAGAGAGAAAGAAAGAGCGAGTAACAGGGGGAAAGATACAGGGAGAAAGAGGGAGAGAGAGAGAGACAGAGAGAAGAAAAAGAAGAGAGGGGAAAAAAAGAGAAAAACATGACGAAAGAGAAAGAACGGGAAAGATCCTTTTTTATCTGACATGAGCAAATAATCTGTGGCAAGCCAGCTGGCAAAAGACAAAAGCTCCTGCATTCCATCAGAGGAAACTGTGGCTTTTAGGAATGTCAGAATCAAATCTTGTCAGTGCCAATAAAAGTTGCCGCTGGAAGGAAAACGAAGAGGCATTGCAAAAGGAAAGAGGAGAAACCCAGTTGGGGGGGGGGGGGCTCCATTTTTCATCCCTTCCCCCTGACGCAAATTTGGCTCACCAAAAGGAAGATGACTTTAAAAACAGTCAAGGATGTTACCCAAAGTGAAAGACACTCAGTTAATGTCTCTCTGCCACCTGAGACAGAGCGTCCACCGAATGGGGTGGACTACATGTCCCATCAACCCTAGCCGCAGTCAGGTAAGGGGCAGGTGTTGTGGCCCACCAGCAGAGCTGGCGGCAGATTCGGAGAGTGAGGAGGTTGGGGAGGAACCTGGGCCAGTCCTGGGGAAGGCTCGGACGAGGGCTCTGTGTCGGAGGCAGAGAGGGGGCCAGAGCCGTCTGGCAGTTCTCAGCTGCCTTCGGAGTCAGACAGCAGTGAGGCAGAAGAACAGCTGGAGCCTGTTCCCAGTTTGCACATGCACAGAGCTGCCAGAAGAAAAAAAAAAAGCTCAGAAATCAGGCTTGACTTGGAAGTAAAACCACAGGTGGACGGTGAATGCCCCCCCCCAGAGGGAATAAAAGAGGAGCGAAAGGGGAGTGGGCTCTTGCAGGAAACAATTTGTTAGTTCATTTCAGGAGTGTGAAGATCTATCCATGAATCTCAGAGACTCTGTGCCCAGCCTTTCCTTGCACAGCACCTCATTTGGAAAATATTTACATGGCAGCTTTCCAAGATAGATGAGGTCTGTAGTCATAAATACTCCTTTGAAAGACTGTTTGCCAGGCCTTTGCCTGAATGTGCATGAGAGGAATTCACATTCGTTTAATAAAAGGGGTTTTGTCGGGACCAGGACTCTGCCTCACACTTTTGGGGGAAGCCTAGGTCAGAACAGCATGATTGGAAGAAGTGGACGGACTGAATTGCAATGGGGTGGAAATGGACTTCAAGAAATCCACACGGGACTTTGAGAGCTATTCCCCACCTGCACCCTTTGCAACGATTTGAAAAGGAAATGAAAGAGTGAAAAGCAGAAATATTTCACCAGCTCAGCTGAGAACTCTACAAGTTCTTTCTTTCAGTTCAGTCTTATTTTTCATCTTTAGATTTGCTACAAGAGGTTGGACCATAAGAAAGGCTGAGCGCCCAAGAATTGAGAAGAAGACTCCTGCGAGTCCCTTGGACTGCAAGGCCATCCAACTGGTCAGTCCTAGAGGGGATCAACCCTGACTGCTCTTTAGAAGGCCAGATCCTGAAGAGGAAACTCAAAGACTTTGGCCACCTAATGAGAAGGAAGGACTCCCTGGAGAAGAGCCTCATGCTGGGAAGGATGGAGGGCAAAAGAAGAAGAAGGGGACGGCAGAGAAGGAGGTGGCTGGATGGAGTCACCGAAGCAGCAGACATGAGCTTCAATGGACTCCAGAGGATGGTAGAGGACAGGAAGGCCTTGAGGAACGTTGTCCATGGGGTCACGATGGGTCAGACACGACTTCGCAACTAACAACAACAACAGAAGAGGGATGAGTCCTTGAGTCTGCTTTCTTCTCCTCCTTCCTCATGTGTTGTTTCTTTGACGTGCATTCCTGCCACTGCTCCGCAAACTCATTTGTCCCCCTATGGTGAAATCAGAGGGCGGCAAACACCATGCCCAGTTTGAGATGGCAAGGAAGTTTTTCCATTCTTAGAAAACGCTGCCTGGAAGTCTGGTGTCAGGAGATAAATCATGAGGACTAGATCCCTAGATAACTGTGTTGCAACAGGGCTCACGGATTGCCTTTGCAATCCATTGCAAAACTGGGGAAGAAACCTTGCTCCCTGACTGTGCAATTCTTATGTCAACCGTAAAGTCTTTTCGTACTTTTCTTTTCATTTCTGGAACCTCATCTTTTATTCGAAGAGAATCCAGAAAAGATTCCCCTTGTTGAGCAGCTAGAAAAATATGGAAGCTCTTTGGAGATGGGAATGACTTCAGTTGACTTTAAAATGAGCAATAACACCTGGATCTTCCAGAACGTGTAGGCCTCCAAACATCATCCTGAGCCACGGGGGCGCAATGGTTAGAGTGCAGTACTGCATGCTACGTCTGCTGACTGCCGGCTACCTGCAATTTGGCAGTTCAAATCCCACCAGGCTCAAGGTTGACTCAGCCTCCCATCTTTTCAAGGTGGGTAAAATGAGGACCCAAATTGTTGGGGGGCAAGAGGCTGACTCTGTAAGCCACATAGAGAGGGCTGTAAAAGCACTACGAAGCGGTATATAAGTCTAAGTGCTATTACTGTTCCTTCCTTTCTTCCTTTCTCTCTTAATTCCCTTTCTCCTTCTCCTTCCTGGTAGCGCAGTGCTTAGAATGCAATATTGCAGGCTGCTACTGCCGACTGCCAGGAGTTCGATCCTGACCGGCTCAAGGTTGACTCAGCTTTCCATCCTTCCGAAGTTGGTAAAACGAGGACATATATTGTTGGGGCAATAAGCTGACCACTTAGAGAGGGCTGTAGAACACTGTGAAGCAGTATATAAGTCTAAGTGCTACTGCCTGCCTGCCTGCCTGCCTGCCTGCCTACCTACCTACCTACCTACCTACCTATTTATTTATCTATCCTGACTCTGTAAACCGCTTAGAGAGGGCTTAAAAGCACTATGAAGCGGTATATAAGTCTAAGGGCTACTGCTATCCTGCTTAAGAGAAGGACTTAATTCTTTGATCTGCTCCAGGGACATTAAGGCTTGATAAGACAAAACTCGGCTGAATTATTCTGAATTATTCGAAGCAGACAAGCAGCAGGATCTCATACGAGACCCGGCTTGATGGGCGAAGGGCAAAATATGAATGGCAGATCCTCGCCCAGCCGCAGAGATCAACTGGGGGAGGGGTGCCTTTTCCAATTTCCATGCCACCCATCTGGCACCCCCAGTTTGGGAATCTGGACATTCCACCCCCTGCATGCCGTTGTTGTGAGTGCGATAAGAGCTGTTATCAATTTGCATGCTAAACAGCTCTGGATGCAAGAGGGTAAACCAGCTTTCTGCCAAACCACATCTGATGCAGCCTTCCCACTGATGTGGTTGTGAAAAGACAAGACTTGGGATGGCTGATGCCCCCCCCCCTCCTACTTTCTCCAGTTCCAGGCCTCCTTAAAAATAAGAAGCACATAACTAGAATAATGCGGTGGTTTAACTCTTTAGGGCTCTTTCATATCCTGACTTCATAATAGATGCAGAGATGCATAAAACAACAGAGTTGGAAGGGACCTTGGAGGTCTTCTAGTCCAACCCCTGCTTGAGCAGGAGATCCTATACCATTTCAGACAAGTGGCTGTCCAGTCTCTTCTTAAAAGCCTCCAAGTGATGGGGCATCCACAACTTCTGGTGGCAAGGAGTTCCACCGGTTAATTGTCCTCACTGTTAGGAAGTTTCTCCTTAGTTCTAAGTTGCTTCTCTCCTTGATTAGTTTCCACCCATTGCTTCTTGTCCTGCCCTCAGGTGCTTTGGAGAATAGCTTGACTCCCTCTTCTTTGGGGCAGCCTCTCAAATACTGGAAAGCTGCTCTCATGTCACCCCTAGTCCTTCTTTTCAACAGACTAAAAAGGTAAAGGTTCCCCTTGCACATCTGTGCTAGTCATTCCCGACTCTAGGGGGCGGTGCTCATCCCCGTTTCAAAGCCGAAGAGCCAGTGCTGTCCGAAGACGTCTCCGGGGTCATGTGGCCAGCATGACTCAACTCCTGAAGGCGCACGGAACACTGTTTCCTTCCCACCAAAGGTGGTTCCTATTTATCTACTTGCATTTTTTAACGTGCTTTCAAACTGCTAGGTTGGCAGAAGCTGGGACAAGCTCACTCTGTTACGTGGCATTAGTGATTTCAACCGCCGAACTGCTGCCCTTCTGATCAACAAGCTCAGCATCTTAGCCACTGAGCCACCACGTCCCTACCTTTCAATAGACTAGACATACCAAATTCTTCATATACATTTTAACCTCAGAACAAAACAATGGCCAGGCCAGAATTTTCTCCAAGGGCAGCTGATCAGCTATGAAACCCATCCAAGAGCTGGTAGACCAAGGTCAACATCTAATGTTCTTCAAGAAGTCAATATTTGCCATCAGGAGCCCATGGTGGAGAAGCAACTCTTCCCCACGCCCTTTGGGCTCCACTGATTCATTTATTTACGTCTCCTCTTGCCTTCTTCCTTGGCATGAAGGTTAAAGATGATGGCAATCCAAGGGAAAACAGCCTTAGGAAATGCCATTTGCCCTGAAGGCGATGGCAGGGCTCGAAATCTCTGACAGCTACTGCTGCTCCAGGAAATGAGAAAGAAGCTGATTTAATCCCTACGTTTGCCAACAGGGTGTGGAGAGCTGAAGGAACAAGGGGAAGGAAGGAAGGAAGAACAGAAGCAGCGTTTCAAATCCTCTAACTCTCTCACGACCGTGGACTACTCTAATGTGTGTTCAGATCCTTTGTGGGGATGGCTGGGATTAAAATGAAGCCGCCGATGAACACAGAAATAGGATGGGTTTTGATCTCTCCATTCCTAGGAGCTCTGCTTTGTCAAATCCAACTCGAAACAAGTAAACAAGAAGAAGAAGAAAGAGACTAACCGATAGGATGTCTGAATTTAGATTTCTCTCCTTTGCTTTAGGAGATAAAAGCAGTTTAGGCAACCCTGCTTGCAAATCTGTTTGGGCTGAAAGAAAGCAACCAGTTTAAAATCACCCAGCGAGTTCCACAGGCCAAGAATGGACAAATAGGTGTTTCTTGAGCCCATCCTGAACCACTGCACTCTACTGGTTCTCTGGACACTTCTGCGCCCTTCCAGATGTTAAGAGGAGAACCTCAGAGTTTCCACAGATGTTCTGAAGGTCTTACTTGCACATGACAATGGCAGCTGATTCCCAGGGAGTCTTACCATAAGGATTCATGTGGTCACCTGGCATTTGTGGCGGGGTGAGACCTTGCTGGAAAGGATCAGTGGCGTAGGTGCTCTGGTCCATTGCTACAATCTGTTGCTGCGGTGGTGCAAGGGGTGTGTAAGATGTCATTATCCCTTCCATCCGGTTGGACATCACTTCTGCAAGATGAAACAAAGACAACTCTAAGTAATGCTTGACTCACAGTCAACTTACCAGAAGTATTTATTATTATTATTATTGTTCATCGCACTATCAGCCAGATGTTCAGATTGGGTCTGGCGTTTTTGCCCAGCCGTCGTTCTTCCTAAGGAACTGGGATAGGCAGATGTGGTGATTTCATGGGGTTAAAAAAGGACTATGTCAAGGATGTAAGCTGTTCCTACCAAAGCTGCCTTTTGCAATTGACTGATGGGGATGGCGTCAATGCCGGTGGTTATTATTGTTGTTGGTTGCAAAGCCAGCCAGATGTTTAGACTGGATTTGGCATTTTTATTCCTTCTATTGAGTCCTTCCCAAGGCCCTGCGATAAACAGATGTGGGTGTATTAAAGGTATTAGCACCGGATGAATAAACAGCTTTTGCAATTGACTAATATAGCAATAGCAATAGCAGTAGACTTATATACCGCTTCATAGGGCTTTCAGCCCTCTCTAAGCGGTTTACAGAGAGTCAGCATATTGCCCCCAACAATCCGGGTCCTCATTTTACCCACCTCGGAAGGATGGAAGGCTGAGTCAACCCTGAGCCGGTGAGATTTGAACCGCTGATATAAATTTTGTCAATGCCAATGATATTTATTATTGTTGTTGTTGTTATTATTATTATTATTATTATTAATCATCACACAGTCAACCAGATGTTCAATCTGGGTTTGGGATTTTTGTCTACCTATCGAGCCTTTACCAAGGACCTGAGCTATGCAAATCTGGATGTTTGACGGTGTTACAGATATCGTTGCAGGATGGAAGCAGTTTCAAGTAAAGCTGCCTCCTGCAATTGACTGATGGCAAATTTGTCAATGCTGACAATGTTCAAGTGGTTGGATGTTCCAGTTGTTTTCAAGGCAACTCCCAAGGGAACTGTGACAATTGGTACTACCCTTGCTTGCCTTCGCCATAGTCATTCTATTTCTATTTGTAGGTCTATTTCTATTTGTAGGTCTATGTATTTTGTTATCTTCTCCAGTTCTTTCTCTTCTATTCTGCTGCCACATCCATTATTATTATTGTTGTAATTTTATTGCTATTGCTGTTGTTGTTATTATTATATTTGTTTGTTTGTTTATTGGATTTATATGCCGCCCTTCTCCCAAAGGACTCAGGGCAGCGTACAACATAAAAAAAAAACACATATTACAAAGGTTAAAAAGAAAATTAGATAGAGTATCCAAAAACAAACCCAATTAATATTAACAATAACATTTTAAAAATTAGATTAAAATTAACAATTAAATCAATCATTTATTTTATTTTGTTCAGGCCAGGCTGGCTTGCTGGAAAAGCCAACTTTTTAGGGCGCGTCAGAAGGACTGGAGGTCGGGGATTATGCGAAGCTCCGGGGGCAGCTCATTCCAGAGGGAAGGGGCTCCCACAGAGAAGACTCTCCCCCTGAGGGTCACTAGCTGACACTGTATGGCCCACGGCACCCTAATAATTATTATTATTAATTTATTGGCAGCCCATCTCACTGTTGCAGAGATTCTGGGTGGCGAATGGCACTGTGTTCAAACTTAAAAGAGTAACCATATTTGCTAGGACTCAACATCTTATTCATACCCAACTTCTTTCAAAACATGGCAAACCCAAGAATTCACATTTTTACGAAACCAGCCCTGTATCATCTTGATGGGATTATGGAGCCTACTTATGAAAAACTGAAGAAACTCTGTAGGAAGTGACTCCACCCCCCCCCCAACTTCATTTGGTTGCACATGAAGCACATCGTATCAACTCTGTGATTTCCCGATTAGCTCACGGTGCCCTTCAAAAGAGGAACAGGGCTGAAAATAATGAGGGAGAAGGGGTGGCTGCAAACCAGGCAGAGGAAACAAAGGATCGTGAAAAAGAAGAGGAAATGAAACTATTGTTGGGTTGTTACTTTTTGCTTCCCCCCCCCCCCAGAGAACACCTTTCCAAGCAAAGAGGACAAGATTGAATAAGGAACGGCAGTGAGATTGCAGGTTGGAGAGAGAGTTGTCTGAACGCAATAACCAATCGAAGAGAATGTTTGTAGTTCTGGGTTGAACTGTGGGGTTCTGAGTGCTCTTTGAGCTTGGTGGTTTTCTTGCAGATATTTCACGACCCAACTAGGGAACATCATCAATGCTGAAAGAAAGTGGAGCTTGCAGAGTAGAGGAGGAGGAATTGGAGAAGAATGGTGTCTGTGGAGTCCTTGGTGCTCTCTGAGCTTGGTCGTTTTCTTGCAGACATTTCACTACTCAACTAAGAAACATCATCAGTGTGAAGGAGTGTGGGGATAACTCCCTGTTTATATCCAGCGGCTTGCCCTGAAACCAGCGCCCATCAACCAGTAACCAGATAAACAGGGATTAACACCACACAAACAAATCAAGCAGAAAACAATACTCTGATCAAGGAAGTACCAAGAAGAAAAAAATCACACCTTCATCAACACTGGCAGGAGAAATTACTGTGTATAACCAAAGAGCAAACCTCACTTCCTTCCTGCACTGATGATGTTACCTAGTTGGGTCATGAAATGTCTGCAAGAAAACCACCAAGCTCAGAGAGCACCAAGGATCTCACAATGCTCACACAGGGGCCATTTGTCTAAATAATGTCCAGTGTTTTTGGACCACTTGTCGCTAAATAAGGACAAAGCAGCCCATTTCATTCTCAAAATTTTGGGCAACCTGGAACTACTAGGGTCTGACCTAAGCGTAGTACACAAAATTGTCTGCTTCAACGTCCTATCTGTCAACGTTTACTTCAGCTTCAACCGCAAAGATACTCGGGCAAACAATCAATACACACTCAAGGTGTAAACCGCTCCAACCTCGATTGCAGAAAATACGACTTCAGGAACACAGTGGTCAATGCCTGGAATGCTCTACCTGACTCCATTGTTGCTTTCTCAAATCCCCTACAGCTTCATCCTCAAACTGTCCCCCGTGGACCTCACCCCATTCCTAAGACGTCCATAAAGGGGGCGTGCATAAGCCCACCAGCGTGCCTTCCGCCCCTGTCCTATTGCACTGTTTATTTGTACCCATTTCCTGTGTTCATGTCCATGTTTATGCTTATACCTGCTGTCTCGTACATGTTCGACAAACTAAATAAATAAATAAAATTCTCTTTAGAAAGGAAGCTTCCTGAGCAACGTCCTCCTTCCTTGACTTCTGAGATTTAGAATCTGGATTTGATTCGATCCTGTGGAGAATCTTTCCTAACTTCCCCACCACCACCACCACCTCACCACCCAATCTCTCAGCCCCATCCGAGGGTTGCTTGAAAGCGGTGACTCATTCCCTGCTAAGGATGGAAGGAGAAGTTGCCCGATCGCTCTTTCGACTCCACTCCCACGAGGCCTGGCACCAGCCGACACCCTCTGACGTTGAGCAATGCCCGTCTTGACGAGGGCTGCTGCGTCTCTCATCCATATGCAAGAGGCGCTGTTGCGTCCTCGCCCGAGACAGATTTTGCAAGCTGGGTAGGGCAGAGGCCCTGGATCTGTCCAGTCTCTGCTGTGGCACTTTGCCAGCCCTGACTGACTGGCGCCTGATTGGTGCCAGCATGGCCCAAAGCAGACAGGACGAACTGAATGCCAATTATTAAAAGGGTGCCAGAGCTGAAACTGTGCCAAGGCATATAGATTCTCAGGAAACCAGCTACATTCCCTTTGGAAGTGCGGTGCAAGATTTATTCTGGTGGAACATACAGAATGGGGGCAATTACGCTGCTTTCCAAACCCCTGGCAACCCCTGGATGTATGCAGCCCTCATATCCATTCCCCCCCCCCTTTGCATGGGTGTCTTATATTTCCCCAACCACACTGTCAAATTTAATGCACAGTTGGCCAAAATTGGCAGCACAGCTTGCGATTATTTTGAAACTGGAAATGCAACAGAGCCCAAAAATAGGTTATATTTCTGTAACCGGGATGTGAGAACAACCTTGGCAGACCGGAGGAAGAGCAGCTCACCAGGGTATTGATTGCTGGCTGCGGGGCAAACTACGAGGAGCAAACTCTGCACTCCATACTAGCACTGAAGATGTTACCTGGTTGGGTGATGAAACGTCTACAAGGAAACAACCAAGCTCAGAGAGCACCAAGGACCCTACAGTCCTAGTCCTTCTCCTCAATTCCACATTTCCATTCCCTTCTAGCACTGATAATGCTCCCTAGTTGGGTCGTGAAAATGTCTGCAAGAATACCACCAAGCTCAGAGAGCACCAAGGACCCCACAATCTTCTTCTTCTTCTTCTTCTTCTTCCTCCTCCTCCTCCTCCTCCTCCTCCTCCTCCTCCTCCTCCTCCTGCTCCTCCTCCTCCTCTTCTCTCTTCTACTTCACAAACCCCACTCCTTTCTAGCATGATGTTATTCCCTAGTTGGGTCATGAAACGTCCGCAAGAAAACACCACGCTCAGAGAGCACCAAGGAGCCCACAATCCTCCTCCTCCACCACATTTCCATTCCCTCCTGGCACTGATGATGTTCCCTCGTTGGGTCACGAAACGTCCACAAGAAAGCCACCAAGCTTGGAGGGCACCAAGGACCCTCCTCCTAGTTGCACCTCAGGCTACAAATATTCTCTTTTATCAATAAACAGCCAATCCTAAGCTTTGCAGGCCAGTTACCTTGGCCGAGACGCTGTGAGTTTTGCTGCTCCTGCTGCTGCTGATGCCGCCGGGCCAGCTTTTTCATCTGCGAAAGGAAAGAGAGTCAAGGTCAGCCTGATTCTCCCTCTGTTGAGGCAACGTTGCTCACGCTAAGCCTCCTTGAGTTTCTTACCTTTGCTCTTTGGTTCTGAAACCAGACTTGGACGACTCGAACGCTGAGGCCGGTTTCAGCCGCCAGAGTCTCCCTCACCTGCAAGAAAGGCCAAATACAGGTCACCGAGCTTGCCACGATCCTCCGAAAATCCTCCCTTTCATCCGCCTGGCAAAGTTGGCCCCCCCATTTCCAAGAAATGATAATGGCGTGCAAAGATTCAACGCTAAGTGTTGCAGCGAGCTTCGACGTAACCCTTCATTTCCCAGAGCCCAGGCAGTCCTCGCTTTACAACTGCCACGGAGCGCAACATTTCTGTTGTTGAGTGAAATAGTTGTTAAGCGAGTTTTGCCCCGTTGGCTTGCCATGGTTGTTAAGTGAATCACTGCAGTTATTTAAGTTAGTAATGCAGTAGTTAAAAGACTCCGGCTCCCTGGACTCAGCTGAAGATGTCCTCCTTTATTTGGTGAGATGGAGGTTATACTTTTATCTCCCACTAAGAAACTGGATATCTGGAGAGCCACAAATTTAAGGGAAATAGCTGTCAGCTGCAGTAGGATGCACATCAATTTTTACCACCCCACTGAAGGATGATAGAAGGACACAGCAGTTGCATAACGAGAGAGAATTCCAGAGACAATCAAGCCTGACCCATAAGCAATATGTCTAAGTTACCACGACTGTGCCTGGGATGGAGTTAAGAACCTTCTGTGCACAAAGAGTAACTATACGAAGGATTAATAGCAAAGGTTGGCGTGATGGAGGAGAAGCTTACCTTCCTACAAGGCTTGGAAGATACTTCAAAAGAGGCCTTGAACGCTCTTCTCTGTTGGGTTGTTAGGATTGTCCGTGGCCTTTTAGGTCTTCTGGGGTCTTTTGCATCGTCACCCCCCTTCCCGGAGGTTATTTGCCCTTTAGCCGGTTTGATGTCCCCGTCCTCATCGTCGCTTTTCACTGTGGATATATTGTGCAAATATGGCAGGGCTAAGAAGCAGGAAGCTGTGTGGGCTGACCGAGGCTTCCCGAGAGCATGAAGCAAACTCCTCGTCCCGACCAAAACCCCTTTTATTAATTGGCTGTCAATTCTGCTCATTCACACCCAGCAAAGTCTTTCAAGGGAGGATTTACTTTATCTGGCTTGGAGAGATGCCAGGCCGATATCTGCAGAACTTGGCAAGGAGTCTCAGAGAGTTACGAACCAATTAAGGGAACTAATTGCCTCCTGCAAACTCCCTTCCCCTTTTGCTCCTCTTTTATTTCCTCTGGGCCTTACTCCCAAGTCGACCCCTGTTCTTTAGCTGTTCCCTTCGTCTGGCCGCTCTGTGCATGTGTACACTGGGAACAGGCTCCAGCTGTTCTTCTGTCTCACTGATGTCTGACTCCGAAGGCAGCTGATAACTGTCAGACGGCCCTGGCCCCCTCTCTGCCTCCGACACAGAGCCCTCATCAGAGCCTTCTCCAGACTCCAGAACTGGCCCATCTTCCTCCCCAACCTCCTCACTGGCCAAATCTGCTGCCAGCTCTACTGGCCGCTGGCGGGCCACAACACTATGCTTTCCTTGGTTAAATGACATCATCTGGTTTACACCTCACACTGCACCAGATTTATAAACTAGAGTGGATGGATTTACCCCTTCTGTTTTTAAAAAAAATTAGACCGGTGCAAAAAAGGGAACGGAAATAGCCATTAATCCTATGGTAAGGACGCATGTCAATTTTTCCCACCTACTGAACAAAGATTGATTAATCATCCCTTAACGGTGGAGTTCACAGTTGTACTTTGAGCTACAGATGGAGGGTTGGACCAGAGGACCTCTGGGGTCCCTTCCAACTCTATTATTCTATTCTATGATCAGGTGTATCCATCCCATTAAACTCAAAGAAAGTCCGGAATGGTAGAAGATCTCCTGCCATGGGGAGAAGGTTGGACTAGAAGACCTCCAAGCCTATGTTCTATTGAAAACTTTGATTGTTAGAAATGTTAATAAGAAGAGCCCTGAGCTCTGATTCAGACAAAGGTCCAGTATCCTGCATCACACTGTGGCCAACCAGATTTGGAAGCCCCACCAAGCAAGGGTGGTCCATTTCAGAAGGGACCCTCACCTGAATCGGAGTCATCTGGACTGACGGAGCTGAGCAGGTCCTTCTCCTTCTCGTAGTCGCTTTTACAAAGGAGCTGGCCTTCCTTCAAGACGAACTCATCCCCTTTTCTCAGTTGCCGCTCGCAGACACAGCAGCAGAAGCAGCTCAAGTGGTAAACGCACTCCAGCGCCCGCATGACGAACTCAGTGGGGGCAATTTTTTCCATGCACCCACTGCATTTGGCAGCAAACAATCTGCGGGAGGGAGGGAGAGAGAGAGAGGGAGGGAGGGAGGGAGGGAGAGGGAGGGAGGGAGGGAGAGGGAGAGAGGGAGGGAGGGAGAGGGGGAGAGGGAGAGAGGGAGGGAGAGAGGGAGAGGGAGGGAGAGAGGGAGGGAGAGAGGGAGAGGGAGAGAGGGAGGGAAGGAGAGAGGGAGAGAGGGAGGGAGGGAGAAGGAGAGAGGAAGAGACAGAGAGAGGGAGAGAGAGGGAGAGAGGGAGGGAGGGAGAAAGAGAGAGGGAGAGAGGGAGGGAGAAGGAGAGCGGGAGAGAGGGAGAGAGGAAGAGAGGGAGGGAGGGAGGGAGGGAGAGAGGGAGGGAGAGAGGGAGGGAGAGAGAGATGTATTCAGATGGTTCTGCACTGGGGGGAGCTCAAAACACACCCCATTCTTGAGGGTTTAACGCAGGGATGTCAAACTCAATGAGATTGAGTTTGACACCCCTGGTCTAAGATGATTCGCAGGGAGACAATTCAATGCTAATATTAATAGTTTCATTCGGGTTACTTTTATTAGTGGTGACCACATTGTCATCAAAATGATTGTGACTCTCGTAATTCTGGATTGACTTCCTTTCTCTTGTTATTATTATTATTGGCCACGGTTCCCCTTGAAATTAATTTAATTTTTGCATTTGTTGAATCGTCCCGTGGCGAGTTGGCCCCATTCCAATCCCTGCCCATTTCTGGACCTGAACTCAACTGATGGCTAATGCTCGCCAGCAAATCCTCTGGGCTTGAGCTGGATAGCCACCATTCTAGGTTTACCGCTGGCCGATATTGAAATTATTTATTAATTTTATAGGCCACCCCCAGATGGGATGGAGTTGGGCAGCCTCTTCATTGCACTGTAAAGAAAACAAGTTATTTCACTTAAAAAAAAATCTAAAACCGGTCAAGAGAGGGAGGGGGAGAAGAAGAAACGGCCCAGTGATGAAGAGACTGGACGGCCATCGGTCAGAAATGCTATAAGGTCTCCTGCTTGAAGAAGGAGTTGAACTAGAAGATCCCTTCCAGCCCTAGGATTCCAGGTTCTTAAGTCCTGGGGAAAAAGCTAGCATGATTCTCGCTGTTCCCATATGACCTATGTGCCGGGAATGCCCCCAGCAGCACAAGAGGGCCCTTGGCATTGTTGCCACTGGTTGGCAGTGCCAGGATTCAAAGCCATCTGGCCCCGTTATATCATGTCCCTGATTTATTGCCTTTTAGTTCCTTATCTTGTTTTTAAATCCACCCTGCCTCCCAATTCCTCTTGTGTGCTGTTTGCTCTTATAATCAAGCCCTAACAACTAACCTTTACTGTCCCGGTCTTTAATTTCCTCCTGTTTGTGGGGCAAATATGATTGTTAACGGTTGTGTTGTAGCTCGCCCCGGTTGAGATAAGCCCTGTGCCGCATTGGGTTTGCCGTCCGCATTAAGCAAGGTTCAAAAGACTGGCTAAACAGGAGGAAGTTATAAAGGCAGGACAAGGTGGATTTTTGGATGTAGCCGTATTACAGGACGTATTAATCAATTGGGGAGGTAAATGGATTGAGGCCTCTTGGGTAATTAAATCATGTTTCCTTCTCTTGATCACTCGTCCCCACATATTATTTTCCAGGCACAGAGAGAAAACTTAGGATAAGTTTAGTCATTTATTTAGCTTGTCAAACATGTACGAGATAACAGGTATAAGATAAACATGGACATGAGCACATGAAATGAGTACAAGTAAATGGGGACAGTCAGACAGGGACGGAAGGCACACTGGTGCGCTTATGCACACCACATTTATGGACCTCTTAGGAATGGGGTGAGGTCCACAGTGGACAGTTTGAGGTTGAAGCTGTGGGGGCTTTGAGGATGTAACAACGGAGTCAGGTAGAGAATTCCAGGCATTGACCACTCTGTTGCTGGAGTCGTATTTTCTGCAGGCTCGAAATTTGGGGCTTGGACAATCTGGATGTCCTACCTGTCAGCTTTGACCTCAACAATACACAGGCAAACAATATATACAAACTCAAAGTAAGTTTGGGTCGGAGACAACTTTGCCACTAACAACAACAACAACAATTCAGTTGCAGTTTGTTCTTCCTGACAGGGGTTATTTCTTTCGCAAAAGAGAATTCGCTTTGGGAATTGCTTTCAAAGGAGAAAAGCATTTGAGGGACATTTCTGTAGGAGGACAGAAATCTCACCTTGATTGAGCTTCAAGATAGCCTCTCTTGAATAATGCTATCATCTCTCCCTTCAGCAACATTTGGCTCGCCATCCTTCAAAGCCCAAGGGAGGAAGTTAAGAAGACTCTCCATCCATTATTATTCTGTGTTTTTTTTAAAGTTTGGGAATGCGGGGCAGCTAAGGAAGATGCAGAAAGGTGGGACTGTACCTCCAAGCCCTGACAGGGCTGAAACAAAGCAAGCTTGAGAAATTTGGAAGAACTTCTCACGTGCCCTGATCTGGAGACTCCAAAACAGAAAAGCAGAAACAAAACCAGGATCCTCTTTCATGGTGGAACATCTGGGACTGAAGGAGAGCATCAACCTGAGACTTGGAGTAGACTGAGTCGCCTTCACTGAAGGTCTGAAGGAGTATTCATAGGCAGCCCACTCCTTAAAAGCATTCACCAGGTGTCCTCTCTGGGAAGGGTTCTCCAACCCAACCTTTATAAAGGAAGGGGGTGATATTTAGAGAGACCCACCAATGGTTAAATACAACCAATCTTTTCTCTTATTCTTTTGCTTGGATGAGGCCTTCCTTTCATTTGGGGGAGAAGGAGTTAAGTTGGGTATTGGTTCCTCCCTCTACTTAGCAGCTCCTACTAGGCAACTAAGGCTTTCCAACTCTGGACAACTTCCAGGTATGGAGGCTTCATCTCCAGAATTCGCCTGGCAGCTCAGCCAAGGCAGAGAAGTTGAAGTCCACATCTCTGGAGCTTCAAGACTGGAAGGGATCTGGATAGGAGAACTAGATATTACACAAGGGCCTTAACTGAGAGATAGATCACTTGCTTTGCATAAAGAAGGCTCCAGATTCACCTGCCAACATCTCCAAGTTGGGCTAAGAAGCCTTCTTGCCTTGGGGATCCTCCCCCGCCCCCCCCCCCGCCCCGAATCTTGGCACCACTCCCGGATCAATAGTCATCGGAGTCACGGTTCTTCGTGACTTTCTCACGAAGCCAAGTTTTTTTCCCTTCTGGCAAAGCTGCAGCGTAGCTCGCACGGCAACGCTTTTGTTTTGCAATTTGAGATTCTGGAGCTAGGCAGCATTCGGGGAGGGTGGACAGGTTCCCCGTCAGCAGGGACTCCTGCCAATTCCAGCCTTCCGGCCCCCATAGCTTTCTCCCCTGCCTACAGCAGATGCAAACCCTGCAGAATGCCACTGCGTCCTTGCAAACATCGGGGCGGGGGGGGGGGGGAAGGGGTATGTTGCAAACAAGCCAGCTTGTGTCACTTCCTCACTGGCAATGGAAACATGACAAGGCAAGAATGTGGGTGTGGGGGGAACGCTGGCTGGGGCTTCTTCCTGGCCTCCTTCTCATAATACCTGTAGGGAGGACAACACCAGGACTTGGGAAATGTTTTTTTGGAATCCTAGTAGGGTGGCTGTATGGAATTGCTTTTAGACTAAACAGGCTCCTTCCTTTTTGTAGAACCCAGGGCTGTCGGGGCTAATATTTATTTATTTATTTATTTATTTATTTATTTATTTATTTATTTATTTATTTATTTAGTATGTATGTATGTATGTATGTATGTATGTATGTATGTATGTATGTATGTATGTATGTATTAAGTATATTTATATGCCGCCCAATCCCGAAGGACTCCGGGCAGCTTACAAAAAATATAAGAAAAAAAAAAACACATAACGATAAAAGAGAAAACAGTTTAAAAACGGCAAACACCCTCATACATTCATTCTAATCGATGCTGGACCTCAACAGTGAGGTCAACAGCCCCAGGCCTGCCGGAACAGCCAGGTTTTTACAGCTTTCCTGAAGGCCATGAGAGTGGGTATGGTCCGGATCTCCGGGGGTAGCTGGTAGCTGGTTCCAGAGAGTCAGAGCAGCCACAGAGAAGGATCTCCTCCGAGGGCCCGCCAGCTGACACTGTTTGGCATCTGAAGGAGGCCCAATCTGTGGGATCTTACTGGCCGCTGGGAGGTATGTGGCAGCAGCCACAATAGTACCTTATTCTCCACTTCATTTGCGGCTTCTCTTCTACTACATATGACAAGAAATAGTCTAACAAATCCAGTATGACGAAGAGAAGGACTAGGGGTGACATGACAGCAGTCTTCCAGTACCTGAGGGGCTATTCCAGAGAAGAGAGGGTACATCTATTCCCCAAAGCACTTGAAGGCAGGATAAGAAGCCATGGATGCAAATGTTCTGACGGAGCATGAAGCCAACTCCTGGTCCCGACAAAAATCCCTTTTATTAATTGACTGTGAATTCTGCTCCTTCACATCCAGCAAAGTTTTTCGAGGGAGGATTTACAGTAACAGACCTTATCTGGCTTGGAGAGCTGCCAGGCCGATCTCTGCAAAAGTTGGCAAGGAGTCTTGGACAGTCACGAACCAATTAAGTGAGCTAATTGTCTCCTGCAAACTCCACTCCCCTTTCGCTCCTCTTTTATTTCCTCTGGGAGGGGCCATTCACTGTCCACCTGTGGCCTTACTCCCACGTCGACCCCTGTTCTTTAGTTGTTCCCTTCATCTGGCAATTTTGCATGTGCACACTGGGAACAGGCTCCTGCTGTTCTTCTGAGTGACTGATGTCTGACTCTGAAGGCAGCTGATAACTGGCATATGGCCCTGGCCCCCTCTTTGCCTCTGACACAGAGCCCTCATCAGAGCCTTCCCCAGATTCCAGCACTGGCCCAGGTTCCTCCTCAACCTCCTCACCATCCGAATCTGAACCACAACAGGAAATTAATCAAGGAGAAACACAAAATCTAAAACTAAGGCAGAATTTCCCGACAAGTGAGAACAATTAATCAGTGGAAGGACTTGCCTTCAGAAGTTGTGGGTGCTCCATCATGGGAGCTTTGCAAGAAGAGATTTGTTTGAAATGGATTTGTCTGAAATGGAATACGGTCTCCTATTGAGCAGAGGGTTGGACTAGAAGACCTCCCATCTCCCTTAGAACTCTGCTATTCTGCAAATGTATCACAGAAGAGACTCCAGGGATATTCATAGTCCCATCTTGTTCAACGATAAGAGCGATCAACAACATGGACTTTGGAGGTGGTTCCCCCACACCCAAATGAGAGGTTACTCCAAACCGCTCCACCACCACCACCACCACCACCACCACCACCAAACACAATCAATCTCAAATTCTGGTCAATGATCCCAATTGAGGTGGCACGTTACGTCTCCCTTTAGCCTGGCCTGGCATCCCCACACCCACCAGCTGCGGGAGGAACATCCTTCAGAAAAACTGTCCTTCATGCAGGGAAGTGGGATGCACAAAACTCAGCTGCCCAAGTTCACCAACAACCGTTGTTATTACGGCTATTTGGGGGCCGCCTTCGGTGCCAATTCCAGCGCCGTTCGTAACTCCCGATCACTGGTTTTTGTTGTGTGTGTGTGTTTTTTTTAATGTATGTTGTGTCTTGAAGGTTGGCGTGGTGGGGATGGGTGGGCTGGCAGGCTGGCAAGGATGACTTAGAGCACGCAAGGATAATGGTCCTTTTCTTCCCAAAAGGGGGACATTAAGAAGAGAGGAGGGGGCTACAGATCTACCCAGAGGCTGGGCATAAAACAAGACAATAACTTTCTACTCGGCCTTACCGAGACACTCCACAGCCTGGAGTCCATCAAGAAAAGCCGTTTAGTTGCTGATTTGCAAGGGAGACATTTCACCGTCCTGCGGTGTTAATGTTTTTTTCTTCCCCCTTTCCTCCAGCGGGGGGTCTATTACCAAACTCCGAACTCATCAACACAATCTTTTATTAATAACCCTATGAAAAGCTTGGGCGTTTGGCGTTGCTGCAGAAGACACACGCGAGGCTCAGTGGTGACATCCATTATCGAGATTGCAGTGGGGGGGGGGGAAGGAGGAGGGTGTCCTGGGGAGGAAGGAGGAGGACGAGGAGGAGGAGGAGAGGGCAAGATAAAACAAACACACAGGCGTTTTCCAAACAACATGTTTCATGAGTTACGGCTCCTCGCCTCCACCCTTCGCCATGAAACAGTGGGGTGCAGGTTAAGCAACAGCAACAAAAACATAAAAATAAAGCCCACAACAGACTGGGGAAGAAATGCTGCTGCCGATGGAGGATTCTTCCTTCTGTCTTTTGATTTGCGGTTGGGGAAGAAAGAACCATTTCCTCTCTCCTCCCCTCCTCCACCAAACCCCCTCTATTTCCTAGGTCACCAACCAGTTTTAGCATTCGCCTGTCCACCTGGGCACACTCTGGGATTGTTTCAGGAGATGGAACGGGCCATTTTGGATTGCGGGGGTGAGAATGTACGTTTGTGGAGCTCTCTGAGCTCGGTGGTTTTCTGGCAAACGTTTCATCCCCCAGCTAAGTAACATCATCAGTCCCCGAAGGGAGTAGAGTTTGCGGAGTGGAGGAGGAAGAGGAAAGCTGTGGGGTCCTTGGTGCTCTCAGAGCTTGGTTGTTTTCCTGCAGACATTTCACCGCTCAACTAGGAAGCATCATCACTGCAGACATCTCATTATCGGACTATGTAAGAGCATCAGTGGACTGATGATGTTACCTAGTTTGGTAATGAAACGTCTGCAAGGAAACAGCCAAGACCAGAGCTACAGAATGACTAGGGGAGACATGATAGCAGTGTTCCAATATCTCAGGGGTTGCCACAAAGAAGAGGAAGTCAAACTATTTTCCAAGCCACCTGAGGGTAGAACAAGAAGCAATGGGTGGAAACTCATCACGGAGAGAAGCAACTTAGAACTGAGGAGGAATTTCCTGATGGTTAGAACAATTAATCAGTGGAACAGAAGTTGCCTCCAGAAGTTGTGAATGCTCCAACACTGGAAGTCTTTAAGAAGATGTTGGATAGCCATTTGTCTGAAACGGTATAGGGCTTCCTGCCTAGGCAGGGGGTTGGACTAGAAGACCTCCAAGGTCCCTTGCCAATTACCTCCCTACGACCGATCAGATCCCACAGATTAGGCCTCCTCCAAATTCCATCCGCCAGCCAGTGCTGACTGGCAAATCCCCGGGGGAGGGCCTTCTCTGTGGCTGCTCCGGCCCTCTGGAACGATCTCCCTGTGGAGATCCGGATCCTCACCACCCTCCAGGCTTTCCGCAAAGCCACAAAGATCTGGTTGTTCTGGCAGGCCTGGGGCTGAAGAATTTCCAGCCCCACTTGAAATGTTGTGACTGCTGTTGTTTTTACTTTGTCTGTCTTTTGTCTTATTTGTATCCCCTCCCTGCTTTTGGTTGTTAGCCGCCCCGAGTCCCTCGGGAGTGGGGCGGCATACAAATTAAATAAACATTCCTTCCAACTCTGCTATTTTATTGTATTGTATTACTGTATATATACAAGGAACAAGTCACACTGATGATGTTATCTGGTTGGGTCATGAAACGCCTGCAAGGAAACAACCAAGAGCAGAGAGCACCAAGGATCCCATGGTTCTCCTCCTCCTCTCTGCAAACCTTGCTTCCCTTCCAGCACTGATGATGTTCTCTAGTTGGGTAACGAAACGTCTGCAAGGGAACCAACAAGCTCAGAAAGCACCGAGGATCCCACAGGTCAACACCCAAGACGAAGTTAGTCTGTCCTCCTCCTCCTTCATAGAGATTTGGGGTGAGAAGGGAGCAAAACTGCAAACAGTCGAGAACTACTCCTTGCTCTATTTGAATAATGCAATCTCCACCAGGAAATCAAACAGAAGAGAAATAGAGGGGGTGGGGAGGAAACCAAGGATGCAAAAGGACTTAGGAAAACTGGGCCCACCACCTCTTGGAAAGTCCGAGCAGGTCCCATCTGAGTATTTATCCTTGCACTAATCAACACTAAAGGACCAAGAACAACAACCAGACCTTTTTCATCCTCTCAACATCTGTGTTTGCTCTGGAGATTTAGCGAATTGGACACTACGCACCTGTATTTGCAGATTTGCCGATAAGCCGGAAGATTGTAAAGTCAGCCAGGGCACCTTTCGCGTAAAACATCAATATTGGCTTTAAACACCACTCCCCTCCCCTCCGTTGCTGGACCGCACTCTTAGGAACAAGCCACAGAATACGGATCAAACCAAAACCCAAATCTTTTGCACTGACTTCTAAACCAGTGTTTAAAACGGATTTGTCTTTCTGCTTTTCACTTCAAAGCGGGACAACTTGAATATCACCAGTTTCTGTAAAACCACAGCTCTGTTGCATCTCCTAGCAAATTAGGGAAAGGGAAAGGTTCCCCTCGCCCATATGTGCTAGTTGTTCCTGACTCTAGGGAGCAGTGCTCATCTTCATTTCAAAGCCGGAGAGCCAGCCCTGTCCGAAGACGTCTCCGGGTTCATGTGGCTGGCATGACTCAACGCCGAAGGCGCACGGAACGCTGTTTCCTTCCCACCAAAGGTGGTTCCTATTTTTCTACTTGCATTTTTAACATGCTTTCAGACTGCTAGCTTGGCAGAAGCTGGGACAAGTCATGGGAGCTCCCTCCGTTATGTGGCGCTAGGGATTCGAACCACTGAACTGCCGACCTTTCTGATCATCAAGCTCAGCATCTTAGCCCCTGAGTCACTGCATCCCTTCAAATCCCTAGCAAATTAGAGCACCCAAATATACTGCATTTGACTAGGAAATTTCCCTGTAGGAAAAACACAAACCACTATAATATTGTGTGGCAGAGATTTCCCATCACGTAGTCTATTGTCGTTGTCCCAACATTGCTGGGAAGGAAGCTACCTTGAATAAAATTGAATCTGTTCCTAGGTGGAATTTGCTCCTTACTAGCAAGGGCGTCACTAATGACAAACTGATACACCGTGTCCTAATATCTATTGATGTGTGCGTGCTGTGTTAGCTTGGGTAAGAACATAAAACTGGCTTTGTTGGCTAAAAGTCCTTATAGTTCCCCACTCTCTGGCTGTGGTTGATCATCTGCATTCCAGAAGCTCCACAAACACAGATAAGAGATATTTCCTTACAGCTAGAACAGAAGAGAAATCCTCTCCTCTTCTTTCCTTCTTTCCTTTCCTCTCCTTTCCTTCTCTTTCCCTACCTTTCTTCTTCCACCCTCCTTTTCTTTCCTTCTTTCCTTTCCTTCTCTTTCCCTACCTTTCTTCTTCCCTTCCTCCTTTCCTTTCCTCTCCTTTCCTTCTCTTTCCCTACCTTTCTTCTTCCACCCTCCTTTCCTTTCCTTCTTTCCTTCTCTTTCCCTACATTTCTTCTTCTTCTATCCCTCCTTTCCTTTCCTTTCCTTTCTTTCCTTTCCTTTCCTTCTCTTTCCCTATCTTTCTTCTTCTTCCCTCCCTCCTTTCCTTTTCCTTCCCTTTCTTTCTTTCCCTCTTCCCTTCTCTTCTACCCGCTTTCTTCCCTTTCTTTTCCTTTCCCTTCCCTTCCCTCTTTCATTCCCTTCTCCCTTCCCTTCTTTTCCTTTCCCTTCCCTGACCAATTCCATGCAACAGGACTCCCACTGCTATTTCTAGTTTCCTACCACCACCACCTGCCCCCTGCCCCCAAATCCCTGGAGGCCTTCTTTGAAGACCTCCATGGCCTTAGTCAAGTGTGACAAACATCTTAAGCTTTCCCCCCAGAAGTCCCCTGGCCAAAGCTCTTCCTTCCCGTCTTTGACTTGGCCACAAAATCCAGAATCCACCCCCCCCCCCACAAGAGAAAGGAACAAAGGCCTTGTGCCAGGATCATGCCCCGTCTTCCCTCTCACTAGGGCTGATGGTGGACAATCCCCCGCCTTGCTTTGACAAAGTACCTCCTCCATCTCCAAATCCTTATTATTAAAGGCTTAAGCAGCTTCCCCCCTCCCAAACCCACTCCTCCTTTTGGAGACAAAAAGAATACTGTTTATGGGGCATCCGACCACGCAAACCATCTGTAAACAGTCCCTTTGATGAAGGACTGGGGGCGAATGGAGGGGTGCCTTGGGGGCACATACCCACTGCATGGGTCATGAAAGGAAGAATGTAAGGTGTTCTCTGGGTCAGGAGGCAGATCAGAAAGATGGGGGATGAACCTCTCAAAAGACCACAGGCTCCAAACAATCTCCCAAGCCAATGTGTTCTTCAAAAAACGTTCTCCGTGATGTGACTTTTCACACCCAAGGGATGTTTCGTTCAAGGCCCTTTTGGAGGCTGAGAAGCAAGCAAGATGGAATATTTTTTCACAGATGGTGGCTGCTTTACGGTTAGCAGCTCTTTAGTGTCGGAAAAATTCTTCTGCTTTCTGGGGGGAAAAAAAACCTGCTTCTGCTAGCTTATCGCTACTGGTCCTGTCCTTCCGGGGAAAGATGAACAAACCCATTGGGAGCCAAGACAGGTTTCATCCCATCCCACCAAGCCACCTGGTCATGGATGCAAGAAAGAACACTGTTGGAAGGGGAGGGAGGGGGTTGAAAGAGAATTATATCTTGAACAGAAATGAACAGACACATGTTTAAAATATGAGAGATCACATTTTTTAAAAACAAAATGGAGACAAGACCAAAAAACAAAGAGAGTAGAATTAGCCACCCTATTACTAGAATAGAATAGAATAGAATAGAGTAGGGTAGGGTAGGGTAGGGTAGGGTAGGATAGGGTAGGGTAGGGTAGGGTAGGACAGAGTAGGACAGGGTAGAGTAGAGTAGAACAGAACAGAACAGAACAGAATAGAACAGAACAGAACCAGAGTAGAATAGCAGAGTTATAAGGAACCTTGGAGGTCTACCAGTCCAACCCCCTACTTAAGCAGGAAACCCTACACCACTTCAGACAAATGGTTATCCAATCTCTTCTTAAAAATTCCCACTGTTGGAGCATTCACATTTTCTGGAGGCAAGTTATTCCACAGGTTAATTGTTCTCACTGACAGGAAATGTCCTTGATTAATTTCCACCTATTGCTTCTTGTCCTACCCTCAGGTGCTTTAGAGAATAGCTTGACCCCTTCTTGTTTGTGGCAGCCCCTGAGAAAACGGGCCACCGCTATCATGTCTTCTTTTCATCAGGGTAGACATACTCAGTTCCTGCAACTGTTCATTGTATGTTTTAGCCCCCTAATCAACGTTGTTGCTCTTTTCTGCACTCTTTCCAGAGTCTCCACAAGTCACAACATCTCACTTCTCATCCAAGAAGCTTCTTCAATTCTACTTCTGAATGAGAAGTGAGATGTTTTCAAGGAAAACAACTCAAGGAAATCCCGTTGCCTTTTGAGAAAGCACCTTTGGGGCAACCATGACCTGGATGATGGAGAATCTCCATAGAGACCTCACGAGAGGCTTCCTGTTATCCTGCCATGTGTCAAACATCTCCCCCGATACTTCGTCCTTTGCCAGGGCTTCCCTGTTTTATTTCTTACTCATGATTCCTGTCCTTCGTCTGTGGAGTTTAAGACAACATAAACATCTACTACTGCTTCAATGACTATGCCAAAGCCTTTGGTTGTGTGGATCACAACAAATTGTGGCAAGGTCCTAAAGAGATGGGAGTATCAGACCATCTTATTTGTCTCTTGAGAAACCTATATGCAGGTCAAGAAGCAACAGTGAGAACTGGACATGGAACCACTGATTGGTTCAAAGTTGGGAAAGGAGTTCAGCAAAGCTGCATACTGTTGCCTTTGCCTATTTAACTTATATGCAGAGCACATCATGAGAAAGGCGGGGCTAGATGAATCAATTAAGACTGAAGGGAGAAATATCAACAACCTCAGATATGCAGATGATGCCACTCTTAATGGCAGAAAGTGAAGAGGAACTAAAGAGCCTCTTGATGCGGGTGAAGGAGGAGAGTGCCAAAGTTGGCTTGAAACTCAATATTAAGAAAACTAAGATCACGGCATCTGGCCCTCTCAATTCCTGGCAAATAGAAGAGGAAGAAATGGAGAGAGTGGCAGATTTTATTTTCCTGGGCTCCAAGACCACTGCAGATGGGGACGGCAGCCAACAAATTAAAAGAGGCTTGATTCTGGGGAGGAAAGCTATGGCAAATAGATTTCCTCCCCAGAATCCTTCGGGATTGGGTGGCATATAAATTTATTAAACTTAAACTTAAATCTAGATGGCATCCTAAAAAGCAGAGACATCACCCTGCCAACAAAAGTGCATAGAGTCAAGGCGATGGTTTTCCCAGTTGCAATGGAGGGCTGTGAAGGTTGGACTATAAGGAAGGCTGAGCGCCAAAGAATGGAGGCCTTTGAACTCTGGTGCTGGAGAAGAAGACTCCTGCATTGAGTCCCTTGGACTGTAAGGTGATCCAACCAGTCATTCCTAGAGGAGATCAACCCTGACTACTCTTTAGAAGGCCAGATCCTGAAGAGGAAATTCAGACTTTGGCCACCTGATGAGAAGGAAGGACTCCCTGGAGAAGAGCCTCATGCTGGGAACAATGGAGGGCAAAAGAAGAAGGGGAGGAAAGAGAAGGAGGTGGGTAGATGGAGTCACTGAAGCGGCATGAGCTTCAATGGACTCCAGAGGATGGTAGAGGACAGGAAGGCCTGGAGGAACGTTGTTCATGGGGTCATGATGGGTCAGCCACGACTTCACGACTAACAACAACAACAAATGTCCCCAACGATTTATTTCATGTTCGCAACAATCCACCGAGCCCTGAAGCAGTTGAATTCAGAGATTTGGACATGTCGTTTGGACTCTCCAGCCATGAAACCACAGGAGACCTTCAGAACGAGTTGAGATCTCCTCCTTCAGATGCTTTCTGAGCAGTTCAGATCAACCCAGCTCTGCTGGGATTGCAAGCTTGCCTCCTCCATGCCCAAGCCCCAGATTCCCAGGACTCTTAGCCACGCATCCGAGATAATTTATTTCCATTTAAAGAGACTTCCTTGCCTCTCGTCTCATAAAACTCTCTGCTCCAACAACGTGAGCTTCATTTTGGTTGTCACTGTGATGACTTTATAAACTTATTCACGTGATCTATCTGGGGGAAGGCGGAAGAGACAGGACGCAATTTATGGGCCCATATAAAAGGCATCTTATATTTAACAACTGCATTTAGCTGTGTTAACTGCAAGTCATCGTAATAAAGTCCCGGCACGTTTCGGTGCTAAATTAAAAAATGAGGGAGAAAAAAGATGAGGGGGAGAGAGAGAGAGAGAGGAGAAAACTTCGCCTGCTCAATAATACATAGACACTCGTGTTTTTTATTACTCTTTAATATCATGATTTCCATTTAGTTTATAAATAATTGTAGCTAAGTAATGAAACGGAATCAAAGACGGCCTCCAACCTATTCCCCCAGGGCAAACTAAGTCCCCCCTTTTAAAGCTGCTTAATCGCAGCCCAGTTCCTGCAAAATTAGCATAGTAATCAGCTTTAAATTGAGCCTCTTTGTTTTTTAATTAAGCTCCCAGCAGGTAAAAATAAAACAGATTATTGAAGAATCTGCCAACCCTAATAGCCTAGAGCGCTTTTGACAATTAAAAAGATCGCACACGACTTAACCCTTTGAAGAGGAGAAGGCGCCCGCCATCGGTTGGCCATTTTCCTGGCCTGGGCGCCTGGGAAACTCAGGGAGGGTGGGTGAAGTCGGCCATGTACTGACCATTCAGGCCATCCCACCCATGTGTCCTCCACAAAAAAAGATCTCAGGCTTTCCTCTGACCCCCCCCCCCACCACTTCCCCCGCCTTGAAAGGCCCAGAAGCTGCAAGTGATTGGCATCACTTCCAGTCATCTTGGCAAGCCAGGCAACATTGATCCTTATGAGTTGTCGAGAGCTTCCGACAGATTAAAGACTGGAGCTGGGTTTGACATCAACTTTTTGAACGGTCTTGGAAGCCCAGAGATGAAGGCTTCCTCCTTCTTCCCATTTTATTTTGAAGCTCCCTGATTTATTTGCCTTTTGAATTAATTGATTTTTATCCAACCGGATATAGGGAGCCCCCCCCCCCAAAAAAATGTGGAATGAGATCCTTTGGTACTGTCCTGGAGTTGACTCGTGTTCAAACCTTCTTGTTTATTTCAAAGATGGCATCCAGAGTCTGGGTGGGTTTCCCTTTGTGCTTTGGGCACCAGGGCAATGAACGCTCTCTCTTCCAAAATAAGAAAGAAAGAAAGAGAGGGAGGGAGGGAGGGAGGGAGGGAGGGAGGAAGGAAGGAAGGAAGGAAGGAAGGAAGGAAGGAAGGAAGGAAGGAAGGAAGGAAGGCCCACTTTGGCTGTGACACTGATGTCCTAAATCCCAGAGCTTTGAGTGCAAAAGAAGGCAGACCTCTGTCACCAGAAACTGCCATTGCTTGCAGCCAGATACAACCTAGTATCAGCCTGGATTTCAATGACAGCCAGTTATTTCCACGCATGGCTCGTGCCTACATGAATAGGAGGGAAGGAAAGGGAAGGAAAGGAAAGGAGAGGAGAAGAAAGGAGAAGGAAAGGAGAGGAAAGGAAAGGAAAAGAAAGGAGAGGAGAGGAGAGAAGAAGAAAGGGAAAGAAAGGAAAAAAGGAAAGGAAAGGAAAAGAAAGGAAGGAGAGGAGAGGAAAATAAAGGAAAAGAGAGAAAAGGAAAGGAGAGAAAAGGAAAAGAAAGGAGAGGAGAATAAAGGGAAAGAAAAGAAAGGAAAAAGGAAAGGAAGGAAGGAAAGGATAGGAAAATAAAGGAAAAGAGAGGAAAGAAAAGGAGAGAAGAGGCAAGGAGAAGAAGAGGCAAGGAGAAGAAAGGAAAAAAGGAAAAAAGGAAAAAAGGAAAAAAGGAAAAAAGGAAAAAAGGAAAGGAATGGAAAAGAGAGGAAAAGAAAGGAAAGGGATTTCATTGAGTGCCTTCCTCTCTAATTATATCAACTCAAACCATGTCTTCGTGCATTTTCAAGTAAGATTTGCCTTTCTCTCAAGAGACAAATACTCTCCCAAATTTTGAGAGGGGGCCTTCCTTAAGCCCTCTTAGTCCTCCACAAGATCTATCTCTGCCTCGCAGGTCAGCCTGAGGTTGCTAGGGAAAAGAGCTAACTAGCCTTCAGCTATGTTTGGGACCCTCCAAACTGCATTCAAGCTGGCTTGGCAGATACTTCAAATTAAGTGTCTCGGGATCGAGACGTCCCTTTCAGCTGGCTGACTCTTGGCATTCCACCGTTGTCCGGCTGCCGAGATCCCAAAGAACCTCTCGCCAAACAGAGGAAGTGTGAAAGAGGTGGGCTGTGAGTGCGAAGAAAGGAAACAAATCTCTGTTGTCTGGACCACCGCTTGCTAAACCAATCCCCCTTCCCACTTTCTCTCCACAAAGAAAGCCAAGCCAGAAGATGTCGAGAGACTAGACTATGGCATCCATCAGCTTCTGCCAGCAGTGCTGTTGGGTGAACTGATTGAGAATTGTGGGTGTCACCATCCAACCTACGTGGGAAGGAATTAGTCTATCTATGGGATGGTCAACCTGTGCTCTTCCAGAGGGTGTTAAAGGGCAATTGCTAGGATCTCACAATAGTTGAGGAACATCGGAAGAGTTGTGAGTCCTTGCACGATCCAATCTGGGTCGGTCACTGGACCGAGGTTTAGCTTTCTGAGTTTCCGGACTCATGCTGGAGCCCACCTTCAGGGAACTTCTCTCTACCAGAGAGAAGGCTGTTCAATGCGTAGTATTTATGTGGCGCTTGGTTGTGTGTGGCCACTGCATCGAATAGGCCAAAGGACAGATTCTGGTGAGAGAGGGGAATCCCCTGAGGATGGGCTCCAGCACGAGTCCCAAAGGTTGGAAGACTAAAACTCTGGTCCCGGTGACCGACCCAGATTGGATCTTGCAACATTATCCTGGGACACATAGATCTCATGATAGATAGATAGATAGATAGATAGATAGATAGATAGATAGATAGATAGATAGATAGATAGATAGATAGATAGATAGATGATAGATAGATGATAGATAGATGATAGATAGATAGATAGATAGATAGATAGATAGATAGATAGATAGATAGATAGATGGTAGGTACATAGATAAATGATAGATGATAGATGATAGATAGATACATAGATACATAGATAGATAAATGATAGATGATAGATGATAGATGATAGATAGATAGATAGATAGATAGATAGATAGATAGATAGATAGATAGAGATAGATAGATAGATAGATAGATGGGTGGATGGATGGAAGGATGGACAGACAGATAGATAAAATGGTAGATGCATAGATAGATAGATAGATAGATAGATAGATAGATAGATAGATAGATAGATAGATAGATAGATAGATGATAGATAGATAGATAGATAGATAGATAGATAGATAGATAAAAAGGTAGTTACATAGATAAATGATGGATCGATCGATCGATCGATCGATCGATCGATCGATGGATGGATTGATGGATGGATAGAAGGAAGGAACGAAGGAAGGACGGACGGATGGACAGACAGACAGACAGACAGACAGATAGATAGATCCCGGTGACCAATTCAAATTGGATCCTGAAATATTATGCCAGTATATGTATATTCACCTTCATTCATTAGGAGTCCCTATTTATGGTCCAGGATTTAGCAATCTAGGTAATTTTTTTGGATTACAGCATCCATGATTTCTCAGTGTTGGCCACAGATGGCCACGGATCAGCACTGGGAAAAGAGAGATGTGACACAATATAGCAGCCACACTACGTTTCCCACAGAAGGAAATGCTAGGGGGGAAACCTTTGATGGTTTTCAAATGAATTTGCTCAACTCTCGAGATTCAAGAGAGGCAAAATTGGATCCAACCCAATCGTCTATGACATCGATGTTTTCCAAGCCGTGTTTCATTGGAAGCTGCTCAAGGATTTCTCCATGAGAAGATTAATCAAGACGGCCCAATTTCTATCGAAGCCAGACACATTTTTGGGAGAGAAAGGGAGGTTACAGCTCAATACGGAAGCTGTTTCGTATTCAAATCCCATCTGTGCGTAAGGGGATAAAGTATTCCTATTCAAAATCTTAAAACATCTGACTTTGGGCCGCTCCTTCTCATTCAGACCCAGGAAGAAGAAGAAGAAGAAGAAGGAGGAGGTGGAGGAGGAGGAGGAGGAGGAGGAGGAGGAGGAGGAGGAGGAGGAGGAGGAGGATGATAGAGAGCAAAACCCGTCCCGAAAATCTCGCCAAGAGACCCACATGGTCTATGTAGTCTCAGGATGAACTCAACAAGACCCAGTCGCAAAAATTCTGAAATTAGAATCAAACGATTACCCCGAGCCTTCCAATTCTATAGGGACTCCTGCCTGAGCAGGAGGTTGGACTAGAAGACCTCCAAGGTCCCTTCCAACCAGTAGTGGGATTCAGACGGTTCGCACAAATTCAGGAGAACCGGTTGGTAACTTTCTAAGCAGTTCAGAGAACCGGTTGTTGGAAGAAATCTCCTTTTGTTTTTCCCCCCCACTTTACAGGGCTAATCCTGTAAGAAAGGCAGGAAGGAAACATTCTGGTGTTGTTTCTAGACTAATCTTCACTGCCCTGCTTACCTAAACTGCCTCTCCGGTTAACCCTTACTACATTTGTAGCAGCTAAGGCGAAGCACCCATCGATGTGAGTGGTGTTGAGTTAGCCATGCCCACCCAGTCACATGACCACTGAGCCATGCCTACCCAGCTAGTCATTAGGGCAGAGAACCGGTTATAAATTATTTGAATCCCACCACTGCTTCCAACCTGGTTATTCTATTAAGAGGACTGTTAAATGTGGTGTGAGCATCTCCCTTGTGTCTATGCAGGGACGTGCAGTCACTAGACGCAGGGGAGGCGGGGCCTCACCAGTCTCCTGAGGAAAAGGAAAGAATTTTAAAGAATTTTTAAAAAATAATTAAAGCCAAGGTAGTTGCTACCAGACTCCGAGTCACAGTGACTTGGAGTCTGCTTAGTGTTAACTATAGGAGGAGGCGAGAGAACTATGGGCCTCCTTTGCATAAGGAATTTTTCGCCTTTTAAAAGTTAAGCAAGGGTTAAAAAGCAAAAAATTTTGTATGCAAAGGAGGCACTGATTCTCCCGCCTCCTGATCTGGGAGCAGTGAATCATACCTTGTTGCAGTTGAGCACGCTTACGTTGGGCGGGTTATTTCGGAGGGCGCGCTTCAGAGGAGAGGAGTGGGGGAGAAGGAGGAGGCTCGCTCTTGTCAGAAGAGACCGCACGAGAGCCTTGCTGTCTCTTGCATCCCAAAGGTGGGTGGGTGTGGGAGCTTTGGTGGCCCCAATTCTTCTCGGGGGGGGGGTGTCTCCTGTGGCTGCTGGCTAGATAGACTCCCGAGGAGTGACCCCTTCCCTCCTAGTCCCCCTCCCATCTCCACTTTACCCGGAGAAAAACATGCCAAGAATGGCACCAGGGGCTGCTCTCCGGCGGCAGCTGGGCAGCCGTTCGCCCTGTGGGTGGCTGGAAACGTCCGTGCATTTCAGCCAGCCATAAAACGCTTAGCCGGGGGTTTCCTTGCAAGAGCCAGGCGGGAGAAGCCCTCGCTTCTTTCTTGTGGAGACGGGCACTTTGCATCACGAGAACTTCATTGGCCGCCGCTGCCGCTTCCTCTGCTGCTGCCACTTTCCCCTCTGCCCTGACGATGGCTTTTGGAAAGCCGCGTCAGGGCTTTGCCTCACCAGCCATAAAGCTCACAGCACTTCACTGTGTTTATGTCATACTAGGCGTGACATTCTATTTAATACATTTGACAGCTATCTTCCAATATCTGAGAGGCTGCCATAAGGAACAACCTATTCTCCAAAACAGCTGAAGGCAGGGCAAGAAGCAACAGATGGAAACTAACGGAGGAGAAAAGCAACTTGGAACTAAGGAGAAACGAGCGGTCCGTGGTGCTCTCTGAGTTTGCTTGGCTTTTTTCTTTCTTTTTCTTTTTAATAAATATTTTTACTGTACTTTTTTTTTAATAATACATCATATTTCCAGTTTTAACACAGCAGTGTCCTGGCTGAATCCAGTCCTTTTGGAGTATACATGGTTTTATACACCCTGATTATAACCGACATTCTCTTAATCAGACATTTATCATCTCTTTTAAATACATAATGTTGTGTGTCATAGTTATAGACATTATTTTCATAACTGTACCATGACATTCTTTATATTTATCTCTCTCCTTTCCTCTCTCTGCTTCCTTCTCCTCCCTTTTTCTCTTCTCCTCTCCCCTATTCTCTCTCTTTTCCATTCCCTCTCCTTCCCTCTCTCCTACTTCTCTTCCCTCATCCATTTCTTTCTCTCCTTTCCCTTCTCTCCTTCCTTCTCCTCTCTTTCCTCTTCTCCTCTCCCTCTTCTCTCCCCTCTTCTCCACTTCCCTCCCTGCCCCTCTCTCCTACTCCTCTCCTCATGTCCATTTCCTTCTCTACTTTCCCCTCTCTCCTTCCCTCTTCTTCCTTCTCCTCTTCCCTCAACCTTTCTCTCCTCCTCTCCTCCACCCCACCCCACTCCACTTCCCTGTCTCTTGGATGGTTTCTTGCAAACGTTTCATTACCCAAACTAGGGAATATCATCAGTGCAACACCTGCAAGAAAACAAGCAAACTCGGAGAGCACCATGGATCCCTCATTTCAACCCTGAGCTACAAATGTTTTCCTTTAAGGAGAAATGCCTGTTGTTCTGTTGTTCTGTTTCACTGCTGTCTAGGGGCAGCTTCCCTGTATCTCCGCTCAGAAGCTAAGTTGGTTTTCTCTGACTTGGATGGAGAGGCCTCGAGAGGCGTGCATTCTGCTGAGCATTTTGCCATCTCTATGGCAACACCCACAAGCCTTGTAACTAGCCCACAGCCTGCCAAGAGATGGCATCCTTCAAAACGGACCCTGCAGCTGTCCAAACAGTTTATGTGTACCTGAGGTGGGAGAGGCCTTCTTTGTTTACTCCAATCTAACAGAAGATACAATGCCGACTCTTCCTGATTTCATCGCCTGTGCTGGCGCATTATTCAGCCCCTGTGAAAATCCCAAGGCAGCTGTGGAAAAGCATTCTTCTCCAAAACCCATCAGCTGTCAACTCGCAGTCAAAGACAGGTTCCACCTGAAATCTTCATTTCTGGGCTTCTGCCACTGTCATGGCCATATCCCGTCTCTTTGGCACTCTGAGTCATAACAGTCATCGTAGCTTTGAGAAACTAATTTTGGCATTTTTACGGCAGGTCAGAATAATAGACTTGGAAGGGATCTTGGAGGTCTTCTAGCCCAACCCCCTGCTTGAGCAGGAGAGCCTATGTCATTCCAGACAGGTGCCTGTCCAGTCTCTTCTTAAAAGCCTCCAGCGATGGAGTACCTACCACTCCTGAAGACAAGCCGTTCCACTGGTTAATTGTCCTCACTGTTGGGAAATTTCCCCTTAGTTCTAAGTTGCTTCTCTCCTTGATTAGTTTCCATCCGTGGCTTCTTCTCCTGCCTTCAGGTGCTTTGGAGAATAACTTGGCTCCCTCATCTTTGTGGCAGCCCCTCAAATATTGGAAGATTGCTATCATGTCTCCCCTAGTCCTTCTCTTCACTAGACTAGACATACCCAATTCCTGAAAGTTCTTCATATACATTTTAACCTCAAAACAAAACAATGGCCAAGCCAGAATTTTCTCCAAGGGCAGCTGATCAGCTGTGGAACCCATCCGAGATCTGGTAGACCAAGGTCAACATCTAATGTTCTTCAAGAAGTCAATATTTGCCATCAGGAGCCCATGGTGGAGAAGCAACTCTTCCCCACGCCCTTTGGGCTCCACTGATTCATTTATTTACGTCTCCTCTTGCCTTCTTCCTTGGCATGAAGGTTAAAGATGATGGCGATCCAAGGGAAAACAGCCTTAGGAAATGCCATTTGCCCTGAAGACAATGGCAGGGCTCAACATCTCTGACAGCTATCGCTGCTCCAGGAAATGAGAAAGGCTGGTTTTTGCCCAATCTCTTCTTCAATGCCTCCAGTTTTGCAGCACCCATAATTCTGGAAGGAAGCTCTTCCATTGATTAATTATCCTCACGGTCAGAAAATTTATCCTTAATTTCTCAATCTCTCCTTGATGAGTTCCCACAACTTCTGAAGATAAGCTGTTCCACTGATGAATTGTTCTCGCTGTCAGGAAATTTCCCCTTAGTTCTAAGCTGGTTCTCTCTTTGTCTTGCCACACGTCCCAGAATGGGGAGATGTGTTGTAAGCTTCCTGCAAAACCCATGGAGCGGGTTGTGCTGTTCCACTCCGTGGTTATCAAATCGATGGGAACTAAACCACAGGGATGTTGTAAGGCAGAGTTTGGTCACCTTTCAGGTTTCTTAACAACCAGAATGCTGGGTATCCCACAATACCTAGGAAAGCTTTTCTGCATGACAAGAAAGGATCCAGAATGAGATTCCTTTCTTAAAATCTAAAATTAGCCTTGCATATATACTCACCCCTTGGTATTCGGCTGCTTTTAAACCGCCAAATTTGGTACTTGACACATTTTAACAGGAAGACTTCATCCTGATATTCATCATTTGTTCGATACTCGACGCGCAAGCTAGAACTTGGCATTGTCAGTTGCCTCTTGACTTGTTATCCTTTCCAGACGAAACAAAGGGCCACGTGTTAATCTGGTCTTATCTTAGCTTCCGTGGTCATTTTGTGCATTTTCCCCTCATTAAATTCATGTACATTATTATTCCTTATGGGAAAAATGTGTTTGGCGCTCATCTGTTTTGGTACTTGCCCTGCCTTTCCAGAACCAATTAACGGCAAGTGCTGAGGTACCACCGTATGTGGTTTTGCACAAATGAGAAAGAAAAAGGAATAAGCTTTCCTTTCTTCCTAGATCAGGGGTCAGCAACTCCGTGGCTCTGGAGCTGCATCATCCCCCTGCTGCAGCTCCCTGTTACTCAAAATATGCGTCAGTCACGGGAAGCGTTTTGTGGCTCCTGGTGTTTTTTTCTGTGGGAAACTGGTCCAAATGGCTCTTTGAGTGTTTAAGGTTGCCCATTCCTCTCCTAGACAGAGCAGGCCCAGTGAGCCAGCAATCTATCACGGAAGCATGCGAACGAGAACAAGCGATGCTTTATTATCCAACCATTTGTCTTAGATAAGACCATCGAGCATCAGGGCAGGTGGGCAGGAGAAAGAGGAGCGCTTTGGGACAGAACAATCAGATTAAGTTCTGCTGCTGATTTTGGGGATCACATCAAAGTAGAAATAGCAAAAACCCAATTTCCGAGTAGGGAAATCTTCCTAAGCATCATTCTGGAGGCGAGATAACCAATTTGGCAGGCCTGCTGATGAATGTGTCGGCACGGTTGATGCCATTATTCTCAGCGATGTAATAAAATATATCATGTGTCAATGGAAGTCTAACAGCCTTCCTTTTGGAGAAGATGCCTATTAATCTGCACGCATTGCTTAAAGCCACACGGGATCTTCTTATTCACCGGGATTAGCCTCCAGAGCTGCTGGTCAGATCAGAGCAAGAATTTTGTAGAAATGGAGGGCAAGAAATGCGGAGGGCATTGTGTTTCTCCTCCCAAGTCAGTGAAGTAATGGAAACACAGCTAGAACACAGAGTAATAGACCTTGGAAGGGACCTTAGATGTCTTCTAGTCCAACCCCCTGCTAGGGCAGGAGATCCTATATCATTCTGGAAAAATGGTTGTCCAGTCTTTTCTTGAAAACCTCCAGTGATGGAAGAGCAGCCACAATATCTGGAGGCAAGCCGTTCTACTGATCAATCGTTCTCACTGACAAGGATATTGGGAATGTTATCAATCAATCTCCAAATAAATAAATAACCTACCGACTCATCTCAACAACAACAACAACAAAAGAATCTGTTTGACCATTGATAATTTTCCTGCTAAATAAATATATACTTCCTCAGCACACATAAAAACCATTAAATATGCAGCTACCATAGGCCTTCCAGCTAGATACATCTTTGGGTTATTTCAATTCCACCCCCAGCCCTCCCGGCTAACCACCAGTATTAAAAGCACGATAGCTTTAATGTGAAACATATTGACAAAGGTTCTTTAAGTGGGTAGAATATGAGGAAGAAAGAGATATTTCTTTCTCCGCTCCCCGCCAATTTTTCTTTCTTCTTTAGCCCGCACATTGGCTCATCAAAATAATTTTCTGAAGGCCTTTTATTTCTTGACCAAAAAATATTTTTTTAAAGCCAGCAAACTGTAGGTTGCGATGGTTTTTTTTTTTTAACTATATTTTTTTATCCATGCACCTCCATTCTTCCCCAGTTTAATTTTGGCTGGCAGTTCTATCAGCTGTAAGTCTTTGGTGAATTCTAACGTGGAAGAAAACAGAAGAAGAGAAAGGAAGAAAAAACTCCGGGCTGAAAGTTGTCTGTTTTGTCCAACTGCCCATTTTGGACTTCCTAAAGTTGTGATGATTTGGAGCAGAAGATAAAGGAAAAAGCTTAGATGCTATTACATCTATCTAATAATGCTCATAATTATTAGATTTAGCTGTGGTTGAAAAAAAGAAAGTATGGATAATTGATGTAGTTGTACCAGGAGATAATAGAATAGAAGACAAAGAATTGGAGAAGATCAGAAAGTATCAAGATCTGAAAACTGAAGTTGAAATATTAAGGTATAAATAAGTTTTTTTATGACACTGGGTGTCATATCAAAAAGCCTTCCACTGCGCCTTGACAAAATGTTTATCTGTTAGTTGCCAAAAGCCACACTGCTATAGACTACCATGTTACATTATAACATACAATTCTTGGGGAGAACTTGACATGTATGAAGGCCAATGTCAGCTAAAGAAGTTGCCACTATAATTTCACAGTTGTGTCAATAGAAGAGAATATTTGTAGCTCAGGGCTGAAGTGTGGGGTCCTTGGCGCTGTTTTCTCACAGACATTTCATGACCCAACTAGGCAACATCATCAGTGCTAGTTGAGAGTGGAGTTTGCTCTCTGCTTATTTTTATATAAACAGAGAGCAAAGCCCACTCCTTTCTAGCAATGTTGATGCTATCTAGTTGGGTAATGAAATGTCTGCATCAAGCCCACCAAGCATCCCACAGTCCTCCTCTTCTTCCTCCCTCTTCCCCTCTTCCTTTCTAACACTGACGATGTTGCCTAGCTGGGTAATGAAACATCTGCAAGAAAACCATCACGTTCAGAGAGCTTGTTGTGTATGTACTGATAATTTGTTATATTTACTGTATATACCACTGCAGTGACTCAGGCCATTTATCTATATTTTATCATAATACCTTTTTGTCTTTGGTTCTTGATCTTTATTAATCCTCTTTGGCCATTGTTGAGTGTTGGGTATCCATAGCCATTTATTGAAAGTAATAAACACACAAACAAAATTAATCTTGTCATTGTCTTTATGAAACTCTTAGTCTTCTTTCATAATCTTCAAAATTCCCATCGCCCTTCCGCTAACAGTTCAAAACCAGAATGTCCAAACTCAAGCCTTCTAAATTTGCTTCTGTTACAAAAAAAAAAATCATCGTTCTGGTGTACATCCCATGGACGCAAGAAAATCTGGAAGGAATTGGCGGAGGGAAGGAGCTCAGAGGCAGAGATACCTCCCACATATAACTGATTGTAAATCCCTGTGACCAGGTAATAACCTACTGATTTGATGTAGGACGCTCGCTCCATCCAACTCAATTTAAAATGAGAAAGACCAGAGACAGGATGATCAATTGCTACATATTTGTGGAAAGATTTTTTTAAACTATTGTTTCCTTTAGTTAAGGGGGAAAAAAATCTACCAGCTTGCTTCGTTTAATCGCTGTCAGATGGGTTAAGATGTCCGACGAAGCTAAACTGCTTTAAACCAAGAATCTCACATTCGTATCTCCATCAATGACATTGTTATTATGGTCTGTTGCACAGTCAGCCAGATGTTCAGACTGGATTTGGTATGATTTTGTCAACCTATTGAGTCCTTCCCAAAGACCTGGGACAGGCAGATGTCCTTGCTTGATAACGTTAAAGTTATCCTTGTAGGATGTAAGCTGCCTTCTGAAATTGACCGATGGAGACTTGATCAATGTCGGGTGTGTGTGTGTGTGCGAAAAGTGCTCCAGGACTTTTGGGATCATACCCAAGGTACCTTTCGCTACCGCCATTGCTTTCTTTTCCTAGAGTTGTTCTATTTCTATTTAATAAATTTGATAGACTTCAGAAAGAAAACAGAACAGAGCGACAAAGACAATTAGGGGACTCCAGGCTAAAACATAAACAGTACGAAGAACAGTTTCAGGAACTGGGTAGGTCTAGTTTAATGAAAAGAAGAACCAGGGGAGACAGGATAGCAGTCTTCCAATATTTGAGGGGCTGCCACAAAGGAGTCAAGCTATTCTCCAAAGCCCCTGAAGGCAGGACAAGAAGTAACGGATGGAAACTCATCAAGGAGAAATCCTTCTTTCTCTCCTTCCTTCCTTCGACCCTCCCATCCTTCTCTCCTTCCTTCCCTCCTTCTCTCCTTGCTTCCTTCCTTCTCTCCTTCCTTCCTTCCAATATCTCAGGGGTTGCCACAAAGAAGGGGGAGTCAAGCTATTCTCCAAAGCACTTGAAAGTAGAACAAGAAGCAAGGGATCATCAAGGAGAAATCCTTCTTTCTCTCCTTCCTTCCTTCGACCCTCCCATCCTTCTCTCCTACCTTCCCTCCTTCTCTCCTTGCTTCCTTCCTTCTCTCATTCCTTCCTTCCAATATCTCAGGGGTTGCCACAAAGAAGAGGGAATCAAGCTATTCTCTCAAAGCACTTGAAAGCAGAACAAGAAGCAAGGGATCATCAAGGAGAAATCCTTCTTTCTCTCCTTCCTTCCTTCCACCCTCCCATCCTTCTCTCCTTCCTTCCCTCCTTCTCTCCTTGCTTCCTTCCTTCTCTCATTCCTTCCTTCCAATATCTCAGGGGTTGCCACAAAGAAGAGGGAATCAAGCTATTCTCTCAAAGCACTTGAAAGCAGAACAAGAAGCAAGGGATCATCAAGAATCCCATCAGATCGCATAGAGTTGGCCTCCTCCGTATTCCATCCGCCAGTCAGTGCCGACTGGCGACTACTCGGAGGAGAGCCTTCTCTGTTGCGGCTCCGACACTATGGAACAATCTCCCCGTGGAGATTTGTACCCTCACCACCGTCCAGGCCTTCCGCACAGCCCTCAAGAACTGGCTAGCCCATCAGGCCTGGGGATAAGTTTACTTTTGCCCCTCCCGAATGCTGAGTGAATGTTGAGTTTTACTGTTTAATTTACTTTTGTGCACATTTCTTTTTGTATTGTCCTACACTCCCTTTCCTTTTTGATTGTAAGCCGCCCTGAGTCCCCTCAGGGAAAAGGGCGGCCTATAAATGTCTAATAAATACCAAAAAAAAGAGGAGAAATCCTTCTTTCTCTCCTTCCTTCCTTCTACCCTCCCATCCTTCTCTCCTTCCTTCCCTCCTTCTCTCCTTTCTTCCTTCCTTCTCTCATTCCTTCCTTCCAATATCTCAGGGGTTGCCCCAAAGAAGAGGGAGTCAAGCTATTCTCCAAAGCACCTGAGGGCAGGAAAAGAAGCAATGGGTGGAACCTCATCAAGGAGAAATCCTTCTTTCTCTCCTTCCTTCCTTCTACCCTCCCATCTTTCTCTCCTTCCTTCCCTCCTTCTCTCCTTGCTTCCTTCTTTCTTTCATTCCTTCCTTCCAATATCTCACGGGTTGCCCCAAAGAAGAGGGAGTCAAGCTATTCTCCAAAGCACCTGAAGGCAGAACAAGAAGCAACAGATGGAAACTAGTCAAGGAGAGAACCAACCTAGAACTAAGGGGAAATTTCCTGACAGTGAGAAACAATTAATCAATGGAATGGAAGTTGCCTCCAGAAGTTGTGGGTACTCCAACACTGGAGGTTTTTATTAAGAAGAAACTGGGGAGCCACTTGTCTGGAATGGTATAGTACTTGTGCAAGGGGTTGGACTAGAAGACCTCTAAGGTCCCTTCCTACTCGGTTATTCTGTTATTTGCAGGTCTTTGATGTTTTTTCTCCAGTTCTTTCTCTTCTCTTCTGCTGTCCACAATCCAAACATTTCTTTTTTTTTCCTCTTTCTTATGGTTATTATTATTACAAGTTGGTGCTAATGTTAATGGACATTAACAGTTGAATTACTGTAAGTCCATGTACGTATTTGCCATACGCTAAACAGTAAGTTGGTATTGGAGAGAGTTTAACAAAAATGTACAGACAAAGAGGGAGGAATGAGGATTTCTCTTTCTAAAGTGGCTAAAAAATAGCTTCCCAGTTCTCCTCGTTTTCATCCCCTCCCTCCTGCCATAAATAAATATCTCGCATCTGTTTCTTCCAAGGCGGGAACAAGGCTCCCCAGCCTGGCTGGGAATACCGATCTGGAGCTTAAAAGCATCCGTGGAACGTGGATATTAACTGGGGACTGTCCAGTGCTCTGCCCATCCAAAACCTCTTTATCTCAGTGGAAAGTCCAGCCTCCCAGACACGTTATTTGACTTAACCGGGCCTCTAAAGAGGAATCAAAGCCTGCTCCCCCACCCCTCCCTGTTGCTCCTTCCCTCTGAGGTGTAATTAAACAGAAGCAGCTGATAATCCCACCTCCGAAAAGCCGGAGAAAAGCTGGGGTCAGCTGAAGTGGACGCCTGCTTAATCAAAAATGGGCCGTCCATTTTTTTGCAGCATGATGGCATTCTTGGATACCTCGCTTTTCTCTTTGGAGGTTTCTGTCCCCCCCCCCCCCCCAGCTGCCTCTTCTTGTTCTTCGAGGTTATTTTGACACCACTGGAAGGACACGGGAGTAGCCAAGCTGCTGGTTAAAGGAAGGATTTTACTTTGGGGAGGAAAAACTGAATTTGACCCACCTCTCCCTTGTTTGAGCAAAGTGTTTTTCCACCAAAAGATGCAGAATTCAAGAGCTCCTTGAATTTTCTAAATCTGCCTTTGCCATGTCCAGTCCAAGCCATTTTCATCTTCTTCTTCTTCTTCTTCTTCTTCTTCTTCTTCTTCTTCTTCTTCTTCTTCTTCTTCTTCTTCTTCTTCTTCTTCTTCTTCTTCTTCCTCCTCCTCCTCCTCCTCCTCCTCCTCCTCCTCCCCCCCCCTCCTCCTCCTCCTCCTCCTCCTCCTCCTCCTCCTCCTCCTCCTCCTCCTCCTCCTCCTCTTCTTCCCTTTCTTGTCTTTGCTGTTATTGGGCCAGAAAGGATGTTTTGACAGGATTTAATTAGCTGGATTCGAGCACAGGATTACTATCCGATTTATTTACCCAGCAAAGCTCCGTGTCTGAGCCAGGGGTTTGCTCACAACGAGCCAGAATAAGAAAACGAAGGGAGGCTCTAGCTTTGTTCTTAAGAAGGGCCCTTGGGAGGCCGGGTTTTATGAAAGGGCCTGATGGGAAACTTCTGGATTTGGAGTTGTTAAGGGAGGGGGAAATGACTTTGTTTAGGGGAGGTGTGGAATGAATGGGGTGGAGGAGTCAACTTTGTCTCAAGTCCTATGCGAGTTTGAAGAACAGAATAAGAACAGAGTTGGAAGGGACCTTGGAGGCCTTCTAGACCAACCCCCTGCCTAGGCAGGAAACCCTATACCATTTCAGACAAATGGCTCTCCAACATCTTCTTAAAGACTTCCAGTGTTGGGGCATTTACAACTTCTGGTAACAAGCTGTTCCACTGTTCCTATTTCAGTGATTGTCCACCTGAAAAATCTTAAGATTTTTCTCACAATTGCTACTATTGAGCTTTTACTATTTTTATCACTGAGTTTGAGTGAAACATTGTTTATGGCTCTACAATGCTGTGAATTTGGAAGGAAAGAAATTGGATGTTTTCATCCCAGAAGTTGGGAACAAGGTACTGTATGTCTACCCTATCAAAGAGAAGAATTAGGAGGGATGTACTAATAACTGAGGCGGTGGCTCAGGGTCTAAGACGCTGAGCTTGTTGATCAGAAAGGTCGGCAGTTCGGCGGTTCGAATCCCTAGCGCCGCATAATGGAGTGAGCTCCCGTGACTTGTCCCAGCTTCTGCCAACCTAGCAGTTCGAAAGCAGGTAAAAATGCAAGGAGAAAAATAGGAACCACCTTTGGTGGAAGGAAACAGTGTTCTGTGTGCCTTCGGCGTTGAGTCATGCTGGCCACATGACCACGGAGACGTCTTCGGACAGCGCTGGCTCTTCGGCTTCGAAACGGAGATGAGCACTGCCCCCTAGAGTCAGGAACGACTGGCACATATGTGTGAGGGGAACCTTTATCTTTAATAACCGAGGGGCTGTCACAAGGAAGAGAGGATTGACATATTCTCTAAAGCACCCGAAGGCAGGGTAAGAAATAATGGTTTCTTGGTTGAAGAAAGATCCTAACTAGAACTGAGGAGAAATTTCCTGATAGGAAATATCACTGGACGTTTTCAAATATAGACTGGACGACCACTTAACTTGAGCAGGGGGTTGGACTAGAAGACCTCTGAGGTCCCTTCCAGCCCTATGAGTCTGTATGTAGGTGCTGGTGGCTTGTTGAACTCCCTCTTGTGAATTTATGTGCAGGCACCTTTCCAGCTTAACACAGGGAGTATTAAAGCAGAGCTTCTCCCAATTTTTTTTATCCTGAATCAAGAGGAACAGGCCGCCTTGTCAGAAGTGGCCTTCTCACTGCAGAACAGAAAGCAATTTTTCTTTTTTTAAAAAAGAGCAAAAGGATGCACCTTCCTCCAGGTCACGCTCCAGGCTCCAGGTAAGCTGCAGGAACATAATGCATTCAACCTGTCACTAGCAAAATTGCCCTACTGAGGCTTTTTTCATTGTTTTTATGAACGTTACTAAGCCCGGCATGAGCTGTTTTGTTGAACCACAGGTAGGAAGGTTCCTGGAGATGCTGGTTGCTAGGGGATCGCTGTCAAACTATCAGTTGCGTAAGCGCTACCTTGGCGGACTAACAAAGAGAACAAACAGGAAAGACACCATGTTTAACACATGGATACTCTATCTCCTCCTTCCTTCTCCCCACTGCTGCAGAAGCAAATTCTCTGCTTGTTTTATGTTAGGGACAAACAAGCCATTGCAGTGTTTTCAGCATCGAGTGCTTTCAATGTAATGTTTTTAAAAATTGATTTAATAGTTAATTTTTGTATAGCAGCTAAATTTGTATAGCCGCTAGTTAGATGTCGTCTAGCCATAGATCCATAGCCTCTATCTATAGGGACGCAGTGGCTCAGTGGCTAAGACGCTGAGCTTGTCGATCAGAAAGTTCGGCAGTTTGGCGGATCGAATACCTAGCGCCACATAACAGAGTGAGCGTTCCATGCGCCTTCGGCATTGAGTCATGCCGGCCACATGACCACAGAGACGTCTTTGGACAGCTCTGGCTCTTCGGCTTTGAAAGCGCATGGAAAGTTTTTCCCCTCCCACCAAAGGTGGTCCCTATTTTTCTACTTGCATTTGTTACGTGCTTTTGAACTGCTAGGTTGGCAGAAGCTGGGACAAGTCACAGGAGCTCACTCCGTTATGCAGTGCTAGGGATTCGAACTGCCAACCTTTCTGATCGACAAGCTCAGCATCTTAGCCACTGAGCCACTGCGTCCCTAGCACCTTTACCTAATTGGGCGATGAAACATCTTCAAGGGGAAAAAAATCCAAGCTTGGAAACCACCAGGAAGCCCATTGGTTTTGTCCCATATAATCCTAGTTCACGAAACAAGCATTGGAATTTACTTCCTCATAACTGAAGACCAATACTCTTCACAAAGACCACGAAGAACAAGCTGACCCACCAAGGGATGGTTTGCTTTCTCAAGCTAAATTGTTTTATTTCTCCGTGACCCGACAAATGCGCGCACGACAAAAGCGCGCCGACAAAACCACGTCGCTAAAACCGCGACGTCATCAACGCGCCAACAACAGCGCATCGACAGAAGCGCGATTTAAGTTAAGGTAAGGGTTAGGTTTAGGGTTAGGTTTAGGGTTAGGGTTAGGGTTAGGGTTAGGGTTAGAGTTAGCGTTAGGGTTAGCGTTAGGTTTAGGGTTAGGTTTAGGTTTACAGCACGTTTCTGTTGGCGAGCTGTTGTCGGCGCGATTCAGCGCTCATTCATTGGCGTGGTTTAGAACTCGCGGTTTTGTCACCGCGGTTTAGTCGGGCGCACTTTTGTCGGTCGCCCTTTTGTCAGTGAACCTTATTTCTCCTTTCCTGCCCTCTGGGTTCCATGAAACATAGGACAGAGAGGTGAATAGATTTAATAAATAAACAAAGGAAAAGACACCACTGCAAATGCAGAGAGGCAGGGTAAGGGGGGCAGATAATGGCAATCGGTTGGATCAGTCTGGTTTGGCTTGGTTCTGCAACCCAACAAGACAGACACGGACTTCAGAGGATAACCAGAACTGCAGAAACAACAATGGCTACCAACCTGCCTTCCACGGAGGACCTGCACACTGCAGGAGTCAAAAGGAGGGCCGTGAAAATATCTACAGACCCCTCGCATCCTGGACATCAATTGTTTCAACTCCTACCCTCAAAACGACACTATAGGGCCCTGCACACCATAACAACTAGACACAAAGACTATTTTTCCCAAATGCCATCACTCCGCTAAACAAATAATTCCCTCACCACTGTCAAACTATTCACTAAGTCTGCATTACTTTTACTATTAGTCTTCTCATCATTCCTATCACCCATCTCCTCCCAATTATGACTGCAGGACTGTTACTTTGTTGGTGGTATCCTTATGATTTATACTGATCGTTTCCTAATATGATTTGTTTGCTTATTTGTACCCTATGACTATCATTAAGTGTTGTATGTTAGGATTTGTGATGAATGTATCTTGTCTTTTTATGTACACTGAGAGCATCGGCACCGAAGACAAATTCCTTGTGTGTCCAATCACACTTGGCCAATGAAGAATCCTATTCTATTCTGTTCTGTTCTGTTCTATTCTATTCTAGTCTATTCTAATCTTTTTCTATTCCATTCCATTCCATTCTAATCTCTTATTCTATTCTATTCTATTCTATTCTCTTATTCTATTCCATTCCATTCCATTCCATACTCTATTCCATCTCCCTTCAGCATCACAGCCAAAAGAAAAACCTATTTAACCGGAGACCATGAAATACCCATCATTCTCCAGATTACAATGGAGATTAGTGAAGAAGGGGGAGAATATTTGAATTTCTGATCAGCAGGAGGTTTGGAGAAGGACAAAATAGAGATCGGCAGGTGTTGGAAACTCTGATTTCCTTGCTCTCCACCTTCCATCCCCTCAAAAAGAGAGGAGAGAAAGAGAGAGAGGCCAACAGAGTGAGTTTTGGGGTGTCTTAAAATCGTGCCCGAAAAACAAATACGTCTTTCGCTTTGGAAAGAATTTGCCACCATTGCCATGGCAACCCACTAGGCCTCATCCTCCAGAGCCCACTGTTGAAGACTAAAAGGGGCTTAGAGCTGCTGTTTCTTGTCCTGTCCTTTGCATGAATCTCAGCCCTGGGCAAAGAACAATGTTGAGTGCATTTGACTCTCTCTCTTTCTGCGAGCAAACATGGAGCTTAAAAAGGCCAGATTTTGACCAGAAGGAAATATTTCAACGTTGGAGCAAAGAGCTTCAAACCAAACATGTCTAGTTGGTTGTGACTTCAAGTGCCAGACAAATCTCAAAGAGCATCAAGCGCTTCACTGTTCAACCCTGAGCTGCAAATTATGAATTCTTTTGCAGGCACACTTAGAGTTGGAAGGGACCCTGGAGATCTTCTAGTCCAACCCCCTGCTTAGGCAGGAAACCCTACACCACTTCAGACAAATGGTTTGTGTTATCAACTCGTTGTTTGAGTCCTCAGTGATACCCCAAAGAGATTGACCGTTAAGATTCATCCCAACGCTTCCAGGTTGCTAAGCGAGACCTTTGTTAAGGGAAGAGCTAAAGAACAGGGGTTGACTTGGGAGTAAGGCCACAGGTGGACGATGAATGGCCCCTCCCAGAGGGAATAAAAGAGGGGCGAAAGGGGAGTGGAGTTTGCAGGAGACCATTAGTTCCCTTCATTGGTTCGTGACTCTCAGAGACTCCTTGCCATGTTCTGCAGATATCGGCCTGGCAGCTCTCCAAGCCAGAGAAGGTCTGTGACCATAAATCCTCCCTCAAAAGACTTTGCTGGAAGTGAATGAGCAGAATTCACAGTCAATTAATAAAAGGGGTTTTTGTCGGGAGAAGAAGTTTGTTTCTTGCTGTTGGGAAGCCTCGGTAGGAACAGGGCAATTATAACTTTGAACAGTCACTAAATGGATCATGGTAACCAGGGAACCAAGAGCATTGTTAATGCTCTGTGAAAAAGAGCTACCACCAAGGAACAACCGAGAAGGTGGAATGAAAATGCTCTACCTGTTCCAACATGCTGGTTCTCCTTAGATCTCAGCTTTGCTTCCCATCGCTTAAGAATACAAACTTCCTACTTATCATGTTCTGCTCCCTGAGAATGTGAATCAAAGTATGCATTTTGCCCCCTGGCAAATCTGGCAAAAAAAAGACTCAACGCTTTCCTCCCCCCCCTCCTCCTCTTCTTCTTCTTCTTTCTTTTTTGAAAAGACTTATTAAAGGTGGTTATGAAAAAGCGCATCTGATTCACCCTTAAGAAACTGGTTCCACGATATTGGATGAAGACGAAAAAAAGGTAAGAAGCCTTCAGCAGAAACAATGAGCGGATTCAACTTTCCCTCTTAACCAGGAACCATCAGTGTCAAAAGAAAGAAAGGGAAGGAAAGGAAATGAAGGGGGAAGAAAGGAGGGAGGGAGGGAGGGAGGGAGGGAGGGAGGAAGGAAGGAAGGAAGGAAGGAAGGAAGGAAGGAGAAAGGGAGGGGAAAAGGGAGGGAGGAAGATATGGAGAATATAGGAAGGAAGGAAGGAAGGAAGGAAGGAGGGAAGGTGGGAGAAAGGAAGGTGGGAGAAAGGGAGGGGGAGAAAGGGAGGGGGAAAAGAATATTGGAAGGAAGGAAAAGGAGGAAGGAAGGAAGGAAGGAAGGAAGGAAGGAAGGAAGGAAGGAAGGGGGAGAGGGAGAGAGTAAGATCTAGAGAGTATAGGAAGGAAGGAAGGAAGGAAGGAAGGAAGGAAGGAAGGAAGGAAGGAAGGAAGGAAGGAGGGTGGGCGAAAGGGAGGGGGAGAAAGGGAGGGAGAAAGAGAATATTGGAAGGAAGGGAAAGAAGGAAGGAAGGAAGGGAGGGAGGGAGGAAGGAAGGGGGAGAAAGGGAGGGAGTAAGATCTGGAGAATATAGGAAGGAAGGAAGGAAGGAAGGAAGGAAGGAAGGAAGGAAGGAAGGAAGGAAGGAAGGAAGGAAGGAAGGAAGGAAGGGAAAGGGAGTGAGAAAGATATGGAGAATATAGGAAGGAAGCAAGGAAGCAAGCAGAGAGAAAGGGAGGACAGAAGGGAAGAAAGAAAGAAAGAAAGAGTGTTTAATCGCTCTCTAATTATCTCATGCCTCCCTTTTCAAAATAATCAGAAATGCTACAGCAGAAAAATGCAAACAAAACGCTTGTTTTCAAATAGTAATCTGGGAAGTATGCTTCCCATGAGCCAAGGCATTCTTCAAAACAGAAAGCTTATCCAGACATTTTTTGTGGGGTGGAAGCAAGGGTTGGATTTTCTTCATGTCATTATGCTGATTTTCTGGAAAACTTTCTGAGAAAAAGACACCGCGTACCCCCAGCGTCTGGGTGACAGCTCCAGCCGGCTCAAACGAAGAGGACTGCAGCCCCTCCTTCCACCTTCCCTAACACTCCGGAGGCCCCCCCCCCTATTTACACACATACCCCTTTGAAACTCAAATTCCACACTGTATTTAACGAAAAATCAGACCTAATGAAGAGGTCAAACTCAAGGAAGGAAAGGACATCTCCAACAAGGTGGCCTGGATGAAACAGCCCAAATCAAATGAAATGAGGCTGGCAAAGAAACCAAGGACTAATCGGGGGGAGAGAGAGAGAGAGAGAGAGAGAGAGAGAGAGAGAGAGAGGGAGGGAGGGAGGGAGGGAGAGGGACAGAGACAGAGACAGATAGACACATACACACAGAAACAGAGAGAGACAGACAGAAAGAGACAGAGACAGAGACACACACAGAGAGACAGACAGGCAAAGAGAGAGACAGAGAGGCAAAGAGAAAGAGAGAGAGAAAAGAGAGAGAGATTTTGGGGAGGGGAGGGGGCTTGATGATCATCTTGGTCTCCCCCTCCCCATCCTCTGGCTCTTCCTCTTCTGTGCAGCTGAAGGCCTTGAAAACACAGGGGTGGCCCGCCTCCCCAAGCCCTGAATTTATTATCAGCGATGTCACGCCTCCACAAATGGCTTTATTGTTGATTCATTAGGTAATTTCCCTTGAAGACCAGCTGTTTGGGAGCGCCCCGATGAATAATGGAGATGATATTCAATGCCGCGGCCCTGCCACCGGCAAGCGCGAGAGGCGAGGCCTTCGCCCCCCAATCCGCAGCCCACCGCCTAAGGCACCAGCTCGACCTCAAGGGGGCAGGAGGTCTCTCCCAGCTCCCTTTCCTAACCCAGAGCTGCCCAGGTGTCAAACGGGCGTGGGGGGGGGGGGCAGGTTGCTGACTAATACCTACAATAGAAATCCGAAGTGTGTGCGTCTCACCCTCCCCTCCTCCATGACCCGTCCGCCTAGGGCAACTTGTCATCTTTTATTTCCCTGATGAGCTGTGCGATGCCCCTCCCAGGCAGCTGAATCCCCAGGTGTTTTGTTCCGCCTGGCCTGGCCCCCTCCTCAAACAGAGGACCCCCAAAATATGAGAGACAAAAGAGAGACATCCCCATCAGTTGTGCTCCAGGCTAGTTTTGGGGGGAATCCAATATTCCAGAAGGGTCTTCTCCTTTCTTTTAAGACAGCTCAATGAAAAGAGAAAAAGGGAGAAAGAGACAGAGAGAGAGACACAGAGAGAAAGAGAGACAGAGACAGAGAGAAAGAGAGAAAGAGAGAGTCAGACAGAGAGACACACAGAGAGAGAAAGAGAGAAAGAGAAAGAGACAGAGAGACACAGAGAGAGACAGAGAGAGAAAGAAAGAAAGAGAGACAGAGAGACAAAAAGAGAGAGAGAGAGAGACAGAGAGAGAAAGAGAAAAAGAGACAGAGAGAAAGAGAGAGAGATAGAAAGAGAGAGACAGAAAGGGAGAGAGAGAAAGAGAGAGAGTGAGACAGAGACACAGAGAGAGACAGAGAGAGAAAGACAGAAAGAGAGACAGAGAGAGAAAGACAGAAAGAGAGAGAGACAGAGAGACAGAAAGAGAGACAGAGAGAGACAAGAGAGAGAGAAAGAGAAAAAGAGAGACAGAGAGAAAGAGAGAGACAGAATGAGAGAGAGAGAAAGAGAGAGAGAGAGAGAGAGAGAAAGAGAGAGAGTGTGTGTGTTCATTATTAAGCCTGTAATTTAGTACAGACCAAGTTGGCTTTCTCCTCTTTCCCCGAGACATCGTTTCTCATTCAAATAATCCCTCTGAGAGTAACATTTCCATCACATAAGTAACACTGCAATTAAAGCATGTTTGAAGGAAAAAAGAAAGGGGAAGGGAAAAACAATCACCCAATAAAAGAGACAAGTGCTGTGTGGTTTTGGACTGGCATTCATTAAGTTCTGGAGATGAATGCTAACCATTTGTCAAAGTTATGCATCTAGAGAGGAGAAGGAGGAGGAAGAATCACAGTTAACCACAAGGGAGGAAGGACAAGGGTGGCTTGAACTACAAGGACTGAATGAAGAGAAGAATGAGAAAGTTTTCGATGATGTCTTCTGCTTGTCCTTCTTCAGGTTGGAGAGGGAGTTGGGGGGCAGGAGGACGAAGGAGATAATTTAGGATATCAGCTCCAGGGGAAGAAGGTCAGAGGGACAAATGGATCATTAGAGAACTGGTACCCCACCTGCTGATAGATGCAACAAAAAAAGACCTAGCCGATCAGCTGGGACTCGGGAGGCAGTAAATAGATGGGGCGTGGCCAGCCAGAGGTGGCATTTGCCAGTTCTCTGAACTATTCAAAATTTCTGCTACTGGTTGGCAAGAACCACTCAGAACTGGCTGAATAACACCTCTGCTCCCTTTGCCCCAAAGAGCAATTAAGGCCTCCACCAACCCCTGTTTCCCCCGCCCCCTACATCCCAGCTTCATCATTTGATTATTTGCCCCGCATTCATCTTAAGCAAAGGGGCTGACAGATAACTGTAAAGTAATGTGATAAAAACCATTTATAACGCCAGCTCTTTCCAGCTCCTTCTCCCCTAACTAGTTATGACAAGGCAATAATGCCAGTTATGCATTTGTCTGCCTTTAAATTGGTTACTTAAAACAATGATGGATGAGCGGGGGCGGCCCCTTTGTATCCTGAAGAGCCGCTCTTGATTTCTGATCTCATTTTCGCCCGCTAATGAATTATATCTAATTAGCAGATCCCAAATCTAATTGAGAGGTTGAAATGGTGACCTGTGGGAAGGGTGAGTCCTGTTCGTGGAACGGGATTCACTTTTCTGTTTTCTTTTGTTTGTTTTAGAGAGACAGAGACAGAGACAGAGAGACAGAGACTGAGAGAAAGAGAGAGGCAGAGAGAGAGAAAGAGAGAAAGAGAGATAAGGACAGAAAGAGAGAGAAAGACACATACACATAGAAAGAGAGAGACAGACAGACAGAGAGAAAGAAAGAGAGAGACAGAGAATGGGAGAGACAGACAGAGAGACAGAGAGTATTTGTGTGTGTATGTGTGTGAGAGAGAGAAAGAGACAGACAGAGACAGAGAAAGTTTGTCTGTGTGTGAGAGAGAGACAGAGACACGCAGAGAGAGAGAGAGAGAGAGAGACTGTGTGTGTGTGTGTGTGTGTTTGTGTGTGTGTGTGTGTTTGGGATGTCCTTCTCCAAAGAGAGCCCCTAGCAAGCTGCCTGAAGATGGAATCAATTTGACAATTTGCCCGCCTGTTTCGGTTAAAATTTTAATGAAACTCATCTTAACAGATGTATCCTTTCCATTGGGAATGTAAACTCTCGCCATTATGCCGTATTATTATTATTATTTTTTCTCGCAAAAACATGGGGGCCGTCGTCATTATGCCGTCGCTGGAATCAAATCAGACTGGAGGCAAATACCGTGGGGGGCCCTCGCCCTGGTCATCCGAAACAATGGAACAATGAAAAGAGAAAGCTCGGAAAGACTTTTCTAGTCTGGAAACGAAGCGTCTTCCATCCAACATGGAAGAAGAAGAATCAAGTGGCAAATAAAGTTGCATTGATTCTAGGGGTGAGCGTTCTTTAGCCAATGATCAGCATTGGTATGAGACACATAAGCGGGATGTTTTATGCCAGTCTTACATAGGTGGCTGGGTACTTCTACCCTTAGAAGAGAATATTTGTAGCTCAGGATTGAACTGTGGGCTCCTTGATGTTCTCTGAGCTGAATGGTTTTCTTAGCGACGTTTCATGACCCAAGTAGATAACGTCATCAGTGGTGGTGGTGGGGGAGAGGAGGAGGAGGAGGAGGAGGAGGAGGAGGAGGAGGAAAAGAACTGTGGGCTCCTTGGTGCTCTCTGAGCTGGATGGTTTTCTTGTAGACATTTCATGACCCAAGTAGATAACGTCATCAGTGGTGGTGGGGAAAGAGGAGGAGGAGGAGGAGGAGGAGGAGGAGGAGGAGGAGGAGGAGGAGGAGGAGGAGGAGGAGGAGGAGGAGGAGGAAAAGGACTGTGGGCTCCTTGGTGCTCTCTGAGCTGGATGGTTTTCCTGCAGACATCTCATGACCCAAGTAGATAATGTCATCAGTGCTAGTCCAGATGGCAGCACTGGTGATGCTACCTAGTTTGGTAAAGTAACGTCTGCAAGAAAGCAATCAAGCTTGGAGATCACCAAGGAGCTCACACTTCTACCCCATTTTATACATTTTTCAAGGTTTGTCCCAAAGATCTTAGCGGCTAAAAAAAACTATCTCCAACCTTTCATAAGGTTTTGAACCAATTGTCAGGGTCAAAACAACCCAGATTGTCTCTTTCATCCAATTCACCCAGGAGAAAATAAAGAGGAAATCTATCAGTTTTCAGGTATAAATACTTCGAATCCCCCCAATCCGACTCCCTCTTTAGAGCAGCGGTAACCAACTGGTGGTCCGTGAGAAAATGTTGGTGGTTGGCAGAAAAATTATTTGCATTTTTTATATTACACTAAATCTGGGGTCCTCAAACTACGGACCCTGGGACGGATACGTGCAATGAAGGCTTGTGTTGCTGCAGAGAGTCTCCCCCTTTGGGGTCTTTTTGTGAGGGTCGGAGGGGGGTAGAAATTCCAATTTGGGGTCTCCTTTAGCCTCCTGGTGGGGGGCTTTGGGCAAAGGCTGGAGGGAAGAGCCGCTGGTGGCGAAGAGTCGGAGGGCCTCGTTCCAGTGGGACTGCATCACGGCCTGGAACTGGCTGACCCTCTCAGCCCGCTGAACCTCCAGGTGCCTGTATCTGGCCTTGCACTTCCGAAGGTCTTTCCTCTGCTTGGAAAGCTTATGCTCCTAGTCCTCAGTGAGGTGCTTCTGCTGAGCCTCCTTCTCGGTCAGATCCAATTTGAACTGAGCTGTTTTGCCCACTCTTTCTCCTGGAGGCTGCTTAGCTCCAGCAACTGCTTCCTGTTGGGGCCCTAAGGTGCCCTGGCGGGCAGGCGAGGAGGGGCTGGGAGGGGAGGGGCGAATAGAGGCCATTGAGACACCCCTCGACGTGAGTGACATTGAGTTGGTGACGCCCATCCAGTCACATAACCACCTAGCCATGCCCACCCAGACGGTCATTAGGCAGATCATATTAGTGGTGAGCGGGATTTAAAATTATGAATTTAGTGGTCCCTGAGATCCGAAAGGTTGGGGAACCCTGGTTGGGAGACTTTCCATGATCAGAAATGCTTGGGGGGGGAATCAAACGAGGTCCTTGATTTTCCTCTCAACCCCCAAGCTAAGAGGGCATCAAGGACACCATTGTTCAGTGTGAGCTACAAATATTCTCTTCTACTGGTAAAATTGAAATAGTTTTGCTTTTGTAGTGGATCTCAAAGAAAAGGGGGGAGGAACCCCACTTTCCTGGTTAGCCGTGGAAATGAAGAGGGCAGCTGTCTGACTGCTGTTCTGCAGCCAAGCAAACCCCCCAAATATAATAGCGGCATAGAAGTCTCAAGATAATCTGCTTCAGGTTGGCACAATTTCCCGCGGGGATCACTCAACCTTTTAAATTAAAGGAACCCTTTTTAAAAAAAATAAAATAAAAAAAAATAACAAAGTCAGGTGCAACAGGATCATAAACTGGTGCCAAGAAAATTTTCAGGGTCAAGTAATGATTGTAGTAGATACGGTCTCCATATCTCTCAGATTAGTCCAAATCCGTGCCAGGTGGAAACATTTCAAAGATGAAAATGTTTCTGGTGGGGGAGGGGGTGGAAGTCAAAATTTTATAGGGAAAATTTCCCACTCCAAGTCAGATTTGGCAAATTTGTTTGCTTCTCAGGCTGGCCGTTGTGAAAGATGAAGAAGCTAACAGTTCATTTACACGAGGCTATTTCCAGCACTCCAGTTTTACATTTTTAAAAAGGCACTTTATATATCAAAGCTTTAACTTTCCTGGGATGGGACCTTCAAACTTCACAAAAGAGGCTAGATCTCATTTCTCCCCCTCTTCCCCATCGCAAATAATGTTGCCCAAACTCTGTGTGTAACCTAAGGGTAGGTAGACATTGAGTTGAGTAGTCAGGAACATTTTCCAGTGTAAACCTTGGCTGAAGACCCTTATCTAGTTTCAGTTCCCTAGTTGGGTCACGAAACGTCTTCAAGAAGACCACCAAGCTCAGAGAGCACCAAAGACCCCACAGTTTTCCTCCTCCTCCTCCTCCTCCTTCTCTTCCTCCTCCCAAACCCCACTCCCTTCTAGCACTGATGATGTTCCCTAGTTGGGTATTGAAACGTCTACAAGAAGACCACCAAGCTCAGAGAGCACCAAAGACCCCACAGTTTTCCTCCTCCTCCTCCTCCTCCTTCTCTTCCTCCTCCCAAACCCCACTCCCTTCTAGCACTGATGATGTTCCCTAGTTGGGTATTGAAACGTCTACAAGAAGACCACCAAGCTCAGAGAGCACCAAAGACCCCACCGTCCAACCCTGAGCTCCAAATATTCTCTTCAATTGGAACAGTAGGCCTTTGACTCCCTGCCACAAGAAAGTTTGGAGGGCCACCTTCAGCGGAAGATACTTCATCAGTTATTTCCTCTTGCAACCACCTCCCTCTCCTCCACCCTCTCCTCCTCCTCCTTCTCCCTTGGCATTCCTGCTTGTTCTCTGTCCAGGAAGTGAATCTCAAAGCCAGGCCCTTTTGAAGAAGGGATGATGGCAGTGGTGGAAAGCGAGTCGGAATAGGTCCTCCTTTTACTTGCCTTCTATGATTCTCCATCGCCTTTCTCAGAAAGTCCTCTACTCACAGACCTAAGCCTGAAAATGCACATTTCCTGATGCTGCTCACTCCCAGGGGACTACTACTTCCCCATCACTACCCTCTAAATGAAGATCAGCGCCACTTTGAATGTGTGTGTGTGTGTGTGTGTGTAATCATACTCCTCACTCTTATTATTTTTAGTGACATGCAACCAGCCAACCTATTACCGTAAACAGGGCTAAATGACAACCGGTTCTTAGTCAAGCTGTAACTAAACTGTGCTTTTTTCTTTCTTTCTTTCTAAAGCTGCTCTCTCTCTTTCTCTTCCTTTCCTACAATGGGTGAGCGCCTTGGGCCATGCTGAAAAGAAGAAAAGGGTTGGGGGAAACCCACCCTCGCCTCTTTCATCAAGTTTATCCACTGGATCTAACATTACCACAGCTCATCCATCAGGGACTTCTATTTGTTACAAATCACTCAAGCCCATCCAAGCTCCTTTAAGCTCAGATTGCCTCCGGCTCTGGAGACATCCATGGGGCTACTGAGCCTAACATTTATACAATGTCCTGGAGAAGCATCTCACGTCGAGGGAGGTTTTATTCCCTAGAAAACCTGGCACCGAAACATCGGCAAGATCCATTTTATTGGCTGTTTCAGCTCCATCAACCAAAGGATACACCCAATGGTATGCCCCTCCCACCGATCGCTTGCAATAAGTCGATTCTAAATTAATTTGCTGCCTTCTAGGTTTTACTATAAGGTGGTTCAGTGGCTAAGGCGCTGAGGTTGTCCATCAGGAAGGTTGGCAGTTTGGCGGATCGAATCCCTAGCGCCGCATAACGGAGTGAGCTCCCGTGACTTGTCCCAGCTTCTGCCAACCTAGCAGTTCGAAAGCACGTCAAAAATGCAAGTAGGAAGAGAGGAATAGGAGAGAGGGTGAAGGGGGAAGATGAGGTCTATAAGGAGGAGTGGTAAGGGGAGAGAGGAGAAGGAGAAAGGAAGGGGAAGTAGAGTAGAAAATGATGGAGGGAAGACAGGATGTAGAAAGGGGGAGGAGAGAGGGGGAAGAAAGTGTCGGATAAGGTATAAATATGGTGTATCGAGAGCAGAAGAGCCAATAACTGGGTTTTTCTTTTTTTTTCCTTTGGTAGTTGATGGTAAGATGAATTGATGTAAGTACTTAATAATACAACATGATATTGACTATGTAATAGTATACATGTGATTATATGTTATGAAAATGGAAAATAAAAACTTTCTATGGAAATAAAAATGCAAGTAGAAAAACAGGAACCACCTTTGGTGGGAAGGGAACAGCGTTCCGTGTGCCTTCGCCGTTGAGTCATGCCAGCCATGTGACCACGGAGACGTCTTCGGACAGCACTGGCTTTGAAAGGGAGATGAGCACCGCCCCCTAGAGTCGGGAACGACTAGCTCATATGTGCATTACCTTAGGTTTTATTAGGCTGGGGACCGATCGATGGAAGGAAGGTTTGTAAACGTCGGGATGAAGTCAGATCCTGTTATGGCAAAATCGATTTTGCCTCCGAGTCTTAATAACAGAACGCTCACCTTTACATCTATAAAGATTTCTTTTGCTGGGGAATATTTTCCGACCTTTGTGATACAGAGATCTCAGGCTTGGTAATTTTTATATCGTTTCTCTTGCTGGCCAGGTGTCATAACAGTTAAAGCTACTTTAAGGGAATACTCAATAGGTGGCGAAGGGAAGACGAATGCTTGCAATATTTTTATAGCTGTTGAATAGCCCTGTGATGTGGTAGAAATCAAGAAAGTCACTGGAATGTTGAATATTCTTAGCCACTAAGGATGGTTTCCATTCCTTGCTGTGATGCTTTCATTTTATGAATCTGATATAACCCATCCGCTGCCTTCTTATGCAAATAAATGAGCCTTGTTTTGTTTTCGTTTTTAAATTCTAATTCCAATCTAAGCTCAAAACCGGAGTATTTCTAGTAATACCCAATTCTGTTGTATTTATTTTGTACAATGACAATAAAGGCTGTACTATAGTAATGTTGTTACAGAAAATCAGTCAACTGAAAGTGCTATTCACTTGTATTCATTTGAAGTTGTGGGTGATCCAACCCAAAGAGGTTTTTAAGAAGGGGTAGGATAACTGAAATGCTGTAGGGCTGCCTGACTGAGCAGGGGGTTGGACTAGAAGACCTCCAAGGTCCCTCCCAGCTGTGTTCTGATGGAATGTTTTGTGCACACCTACATAATAGTTCAATCCATCCAGGAAGGTAAAACTAGTGGTGTAAAACACAAGCGCATTCATGTTCAGTAGAGAGACGTGGGCCTGAGCTATTTGTGCTCTTACAGTGCACTTTCCAATAAATGTGACACCGCTTCATAAATTCTACCAATGTTGCCAAAGTTTGCTTTAAAAAAAAAAAAGCTTCTAGTCTTTATGAGGATAGGCTTCATTGCTCAAGACAAATGCCCCAGAATGACATGGGTTTTCATTGCTTCGTCGGAGAATTTTACAGCCTGGGTGTCTTATTGCTGCTGTACACAAATGAACAAGCCATACTCACTAACAACTATAAAGGTAAAGGTTCCCCTCGCACATCTGTGCTAGTCGTTCCCGACTCTAGGGGGTGGTGCTCATCTCCGTTTCAAAGCCCAAGAGCCAGCGCTGTCCAAAGACGTCTCCGTGGTCATGTGGCCGGCAGGACTCAATGCTGAAGGCGCATGGAACGCTGTTCCCTTCCCACCAAAGGTGATGCCTATTTTTCTCCTTGCATTTTTTACGTGCTTTCGAACTGCTAAGTTGGCAGAAGCTGGGACAAGTCACGGGAGCTCCCTCCGTTACGCAGTGCTAGGGATTCGAACCGCCGAACTGCCGACCTTTCTGATCGACAAGCTCAGCATCTTAGCCACTGAGCCACCACCTATCTTTACTAACAACTATGAAATAATTCAATTTTGACTTCTTTATCCAGAAAAGAAAAAGAAAAGAAAAAGAATTCATCTCGGATATTGTGGTGTTTTTGCCACCATAAACCACGCAAAGAAACAAAAGACAAAGAAGATTTCAAGTCGGATAGAAAGGAGTGACTTAAACTCCACCCGGTTTTCCTTTTAATTCCATCTGGATTTTCGGTTGCAAAACTGGAGCGACTCTGTCATTAGTTTAACCACATGGATACATCACCCTTTGAACAAACACCTCAAGTTTCAAGTCAAAATCTTTCTTATTTGTAGGAATACAGTCTGGTTTCAGACCAGCTCAAGGTCTGGTTATTAGGGGATAATCAGGGATATTCCTTGGTGATTGATAGAGAGGTGAGAGAGGAAAACAGAAAGTTGTCTTGGGCTAATAGTCAGACAAGGTGCCCCACTCAAGAATGACAGATTGCATCTTATCTGGAGAGAGATAAGAACCTGAGAGGGTCAGGATTTCCCAGTGGCAAACACGACTCCTTCTTGCCTGGAAGCATTTGGTAGGAGAAGAGAAGGAAAAATGCTGTCCGCCTTCCCCTTCCCCCCACTCCAGTTTTATAAGTGGAGGAGAGGAGAAAAGAGAGGCAAAGAGAAAAGGGAGAAGGGAGGAGAGAGGGGAGGAAAAAGTGAGGATGGAGGAAAGATGTGAGGGAGAGGAGAGAGGAGAAGAAAGTGAGGATGAAGTGAAGTGAGGAGAGGGGAAAGGAGGAGAGAAGAGAAGAGAGAAGAAAGTGAGGATGAAGTGAAGTGAGGAGAGGGGAAAGGAGGAGAGAAGGGAGAAGAAAGTGAGGATGAAGTGAAGTGAGGAGAGGGGAAAGGAGGAGAGAAGAGAAGAGAGAAGAAAGTGAGGATGAAGTGAAGTGAGGAGAGAAGAGGGGAAAGGAGTAGAGAAGAGAGGAAAGTGAGGATGAAGAGAAGAGGAGAGGAGAAAGGAGAGGAGAAGATAGGAGAGGAGAGAAGAACATGAGGATGAAGAGAAGGGAGGAGAGGAGAGGAGAGAAGAGAAAAATTCCCCTCAATATTAGAAGTTGTGCAGAAGAAACTTTCAACCAGCAAAGGGTTGGGTTACATCTATGTGGTATCACTGATCTAGGAGAAATTATCCAACATGGAGGCATCACTCCAGTTGGAACCACAATAAAAAACAAAGGGGAGAAAAAGGAGATAAAAGAAAAACAGGTTCTAAAATAAATTCCCCCAATTCATGAAATTGAGCTACCATCCCAATAATTTGTCTAATTTTTGAAAAGAAAAGGGCTGTGGGAGGGGGGAAGAGTAGGATCCATGGCCGCCCCAATTACTTATAATAAACAATTCCGTTTATCTTTATCAGAATCATTACCTAAATTGGCTACATGACACATACGGTTTCCTTTAACGGCGCCCTTGGGAGAAAGACCGCGATAAAAAATCTGCTCTTCTGTACTTCGTAATTATCCCTCCATGGGCCATAAACCATTACACTTGTGTTTAAGATAGGTGGATGCTCATCGCTTCCGCCACATGGAAACCCAGGAAAGAGAAAAGGATGGGGGAGGGGAGGAGGGAAAGAGAGGGGCAACTGAGACCTGAATGGCTGTGTGTTCCTTTTTTAAGGCAATTAACAGAGTTGGAAGGGACCTTGGAGGTCTTCTAGTCCAACCCCCTGCTTAAACAGGAAATCCTACACCATTTCAGACAAATGGTTATCCAATCTCTTCTTTAAAACTCCCATTGTTGGGGCATTCACAACTTCTGGAGGCAAGTTGTTCCACTGGTTAATTGTTCTGACTGTCCGGAAATTTCTCCTTAGTTCTAGGTTGCTTCTCTCCTTGATTAGTTTCCACCCATTGCTTTTTGTCCTGCCCTCAGGTGCTTTGGAGAATAGCTTGACTCTCTCCTCTTTGTGGCAACCCCTGAGTATTTGTCAGAGTATTGAGAGTTGATGACTGGAAGAGAAACATGGCAACTGGGTCAGCCAGTGAGGGCTGTTTGGAAACTGAAACAGTATTTGCTGTGAGAGCAACAAGAAGCCAGCAAGGAGCCTGAGCATGGCTTAGCTCTATAGCGACAAGTCTGTGCTGAGCTGCTGCTCTGAAACTATTCTCTCCCCTACTTGTCTTTTGCTTGTATTTACTACCATGTTGGAAAACCTGCCTTTGGTATTGTATATTTACTTCATGTATTATATTATATATAAAGAGAAGTTAATGAATCCTGCTGAATCAGTTATCTGTGTGCGCTTTCTGGATTGTGTGTGCTGCAACAAACTCTGACAAATTACCATAGCAATCTTGAGAAATTATTTTTTTCCTCCTTTATAGCTGATGCCTCAAAATGTCAAACAATTTGAAGAGAGTAGTAGAAGAGTAAGAGAAAAGTGAACTTGGCGGCATTAGCTGGGTTTAACACATGAAACAATACTGACTAGGGTGCCCACAACAGGCTAAAGCCTACCCCCCCCATTTATAAAAACACAACTGGCTGATATAACTGTGTCATAATTAAACCACAAAAGGTCTTATTGGCTGAACAGGGCTGGTAGGGTGAGATAAAGTAGAAGTTTTTAAGTGTAAAAGGTCATTTGAAGGACTGTTTCTTGACAGTTTTGATTTAAAAAAAAACCAAAAACAAAATGGCACCCATCCATTAGCCAAGGTGGCGCAGTAGGTAGAGTGCAGTACTGCAGGCCACTTCAGGCTGACTGTTATCTGCAGTTCGGCGGTTCTAATCTCACCGGCTCAAGGTTGACTCAGCCTTCCATCCTTCCGAGGTGGGTGAAATGAGGACCCAGACTGTGGGGGCGATATGCTGACTCTGTAAACCGCTTAGAGAGGGCTGAGAGCCCTATGAAGCGGTATATAAGTCGAACTGCTATTGCTATTCCTATCCATGGCCATCTCCATTCAAAGAGTTCATATAATCCTTGAGGCCCAGAGGAAAGAAGGTTCTGGCAATTCAGACAAGCAGCTGGCCAGGTTTTGACCTGTAAACTAGGATGAGGAGAGAGAGAGAGGGAGGGAGGGAGGGAGGGAGAGAGAGAGACGAAGAGGCTGGCATTCATGGGCTATAATGCTGAGCTAAGAAGGTCAACTTTCTACAGGTGTCACCTTCCCAAACAACCTTGTTTGCGTAGAGCCCAAAGCAGCTAAAGGTCTCTCCACTCCCAGCTCAGTTAATTTGGCTCTTCTCTGAGATCCTCCATGTTTCTTGTTATCAAAACCCATTCAAAACCTGCTGGCCTGGTTCTCCTCCTTTGCTGACTCCTGTTTTTCCAAGCTGTTTGGAGAAAGCCCTCCTCAGCCCCGGCTTGCAAAGCTTGGCTCTCGCAGGGGTTGTGCCAACCCTACTCCCTCGTGATTAAAACAAAACACTTGGCTCTCTTGCGAGCTGCAAGATGTTCACGCTCCCTCCCTCTTCCTCTTTTGAGCTGACTTGACGCTCTCTGAGAAGATCCCTTAACGGGGAGCTGGAGCGGCGGGGTGGGGGTGGCTCGGCCGCTTTTCATGCCTGACATGTTTTCCTACTGTCCGGTTCCTTGGCTGGGGAGGGGGGTCACCAAGGCTGGGAGAAGAGTAGGAGCGGGGGGGGGGGGAGAGAGAGAGGGAGGGAGAGAAAGAGAGAGAAGGGGATTGGGTTACATGAAGAACAAGGAGAGAGAGAGAAAAGGAATACCCAGTGGAGGGGGAGAAGGAGAAAAAGAGGGTTTCGGTTATCCAAATGGATATTATCCGTGACTATCGGGCCTTGCAGAACTGTATCGGGTTCACAGCCCACCCGCTCGATATTTGGGGAGAGCTTTGATCCTGCCCGCAAGGGAAGAGCAGGGGGAAGGGAAGCTTGGCATTTGGTCCACGGCTCCTGGAAGGATGCCAGGTTCTTCCCGCCCAGTTCAAGAGAGGAAAACTCTTTCGGGCGATACCCTGTCGAGCCAAAGGGCACCTTTGACTTACCCCAGCCTTGCTTAAATGTGCAGCCGACCAAACTAGGATGGACTTCAACTGCCCTGGAAGCTGCCTCTCGGGATTAGGTCAAAGCTTTCATCTCTGGGGTCCTTGGTGCTCTCTGAGCTTGGTGGTTTTCTTGGAGATGTTTCATTACCCCACTTGGTAACATCATCAGGAATTTCATACCCTACTAGTACTTTAGTCTGCAAGGAAACCCAAACCAACGTAGCCCAAACTGTGTGTGTAGCCTATGGGTAGACATTGAGTTGAGTAAGTTAACTCAAGTTGCAAAGGAACATTTTCCAGTGGGAAATGCGGTGGGATACTTGTGGGGCCCTTGGTGCTCTCCTTCCATGACCCATCTAGGTAAGATCATCAGTGCTTCAGTAGTTGGGTCAGGAAACGTTTGCAAGAAAACCACCAAGAGAACATCAAGGACCCCACCGTCATCTTTCTCCTTCACTCCAGGCACCCCACTCATTTCTAGCACTGATGATGTTCCCTAGCTGGGTCAGGAAACATCTGCAAGAAAACCTCCAAGAGAACATCAAGGACCTCACAGTCGTCCTGCTCCTTCGCTCCAGATACCCCATTCATTTTGAGCACTGATGATGGGTCACGAAACATCTGCAAGAAGACCACCAAACACAGAGAACACCAAGGACTCCACTGTTCAAGATACAAATATTCTCTTCTACCAAGGTTCATCTTTCTCCAGAAGCCAATGAGATGCCCCGGAGATGCTGACAAGCAGGAGATGGAGACATAACCCTGTTGAGGCTTGAAAGTATTGCTGTCTGTCAACTCAAAGGTAACATGGAGTCTACATGATGACTAGTTTTTGATAGCGTCATCGTTGATGAATTCCCTCCTCCCCCATCAAGCCCTGGCCAACACAATGTAATGCTCAGGAAAATGATTGGAGCAATTCTTCAAATTTTAGATAACAATGCTAGATAGAGCACGTGCCCCCACCCTTTGTGTGTGCATTATCCCTCACTAACCACAACTGCCAAATCTTGGTGAAGAGTTCCCTGCCATGTTGAGGCAGGAAATCCCACATAAATGTAATGCAATAATAAAAAAGAAAAAAAATCTCCCATCAAGCTATGAACTCTCTTCCTTCCTTCCTTCCTTCTCTTCAGCATCTTACAGTCCTTCCTTCTCTTTTATTTTCCTTCCTTCACTTCCTTCCTTCATTTACTTCCTTCCTCTTCCTTCTCTTCAGGCCTTCCTTCCTTCCCTCTTCCTTCTTTCTTCAGCATCTTATAGTCCTTCCTTCTCTTTTATTTTCCTCCCTTCCTTCCTTCCTTCCTTCACTTCCTTTCTTCCTCTTTCTTCCCTTCCTTCCCTCCCTTTTCCTTCCTTCTCTTCAGTATCTTACAGTCTTTCCTTCTCCTTTATTTTTCTTCCTTCGCATTCTTCACTTCCTCCCTCCCTCCCAAAATCCCTTTGAAGCCTAAAATTCTCTTCCAGATTGTTTGAAACCTATCCCTTTTGAATTCCCTCATCCAGGGGGGGAAAAACGCATCCCAAAAAGGCATCTGCCAGATCTTTCCCCGATCAATTCTGACATTTGTTGAAATAGCCATTTTGGGGCCGAGCATCGATCCCAATTAAAACCAAATTCCAACCCTCCCCCCCTTTGATATAACCCTATTACTGCATCCCTCCCTCCCACCTTCCTTCTCCGTAGGACATTCTTTCTCCCTGGATATAACCCAGAAGCGTCACCTAAGAGAGCTTAAAGCCATTTTTCAAGGCAGTCTGGAGTTATTGCGTTGGCAATTTTCTACTGCGTTAGGCAGTTATCAAGCTACTCTTGTCTTCAGCTGCCTGTTAAGAACAGCAGGGATTGGAGGGACGGGGAGGGGGATGTCGGAGGCATTAAAGACGGGTGGGGAAAAAAAGAGGTTTTGCTTTCACATTAGCAAAAAAAGAGTATGTTAATAAAATAAACAACTGTGAACTCAAGGTCAGGTTGCACGCCTAGAAAAGAGGTGGCCTTTCCCCACCTCCTTCTTTTGGCTTCAAGTGTTATTTCATTATCCTCTGCGAATATGAACTGAGAAGCAGAAAGCAAAGACTGAAACCCTCCAAAACACTCTCTGATTTAGGAGAAGCTTTTCAGGTTAATATATAGTATATTACTGCATCCAGTTTTGGCCGCCACGATGTAGAAAAGATGTGGAGACTCCAGAAAGAGTGCAGAGAAGAGCAACCAAGATCATTAGGGGGCTGGAAGCTGGAAGATTAGGGGCCTGGAAGCTAAAACATAGGAAGAACGGTTGCAGGAACTGGGTACGTCTAGTTTAATGAAAAGAAGGACTAGGCAAAGTGACACCTCTGAACTCTGAAAATTGCCCCCGTCTAAGAGCATAGCATATGCATATGTCAAGAAGCAACAGTGAGAAAATGGACACAGAATCATGAGAAAGGTGGGGCTAGACGAATCAAAAATTGGAATTAAGATTGCCGGGAGAAATATCAACAACCTCAGATGTGCAGATGATGCCACTCTAATGGCAGAAAGTGGAGAGGAACTAAAGAGTCTCTTGATGCGGGTGAACAAGGAGAGTGCCCAAGTTGGCATGGAACTCAACATTAAGACAACTAAGATTATGGCATCCGGCCCTCTCAATTCCTGGCAAATAGAAGAGGAAGAAATGGAGAGAGTGGCAGATTTTACTTTCCTGGGCTCCAAGATCACCACAGATGGGGACGGCAGCCAAGAAATGAAAAGAGGCTTGCTCCTGGGGAGGAAAGCGATGGCAAATCCAGACAGCATCCTAAAAAGCAGAGACATCACTCTGCCAACAAAAGTGTGTCTAGTCAAGGTTGTGGTTTCTCCAGTTGCAATGGGTGGCTGTGAAGGTTGGACCCTAAGGAAGGCTGAGCACCAAAGAATGGAGGCCTTTCAACTCTGGTGCTGGAGAAGACTCCTGCATTGAGTCCCTTGGACTGCAAGGCTATCCAAGCGGTCAGTCCTAGAAGAGATCAACCCTGACTGCTCTTCAGAAGGCCAGATCCTGAAGAGGAAGCTCAAATCCTTTGGCCACCTAAGAAGAAGGAAGAAGGACTCCCTGGAGAAGAGCCCAATGCTGGGAACGATGGAGGGCAAAAGAAGAAGGGGACGACAGAGAAGGAGGTGGATGGATGGAGTCAGCAAAGCAGTTGGCGTGAGCTTCAATGGACTGCAGAGGATGGGAGAGGACAGGAAGGCCTGGAGGAATGTGGTCAATGAGTCGGACATGACTTCACAACTAACAACAGCAAGAGCATAGTCTCCATTCTAGCAACTGCCCTTCACACACACACACACAAACACAAATGGCATGCTCTGGGGTCCAGATTTGGGTTGCCTGTCTTCCTGCTCCAATTGCTTCCCAAACCTTTCGGCCACGTGGCTCTTTTATCTCCTCTGTCCCACCAGCTTCATCCCTGGCATGGCGCGTCCATCCTCTTTTCATTCCAAGTTACCCAAAAACAAAACTCTCAGCAGCTGGCCAACGGCCGGCCACCACAGTTGCCGTATAGTTCTACATCTGTTTTGAGTTTGGTGGCTGCGAAATGCTCCGGTTAGGAAGAAGGTAGGTGTCTGTGTGTCTGTGTGTTTCTGTGCATAAGGTTGTGTGTGTTCTGCTTGGCTTCACAAGCCTCTCTTCTTGGATTGCTCTTGTCGCCTTCCCTCTTTGGAAGGGGATTAGCCTGACCCTTTTTGCAGAAGGTCAAGAAAACAGAAAACCTCTTCTTCATGAAAGGTAGAGTCCTTGAAGAAAGACTCTGACGGCCTTGTGGAATTCATGGAAAGAAAAAACCCAACAGAACCTTGAATTCGTGGAAGTATTGGTGGATCAGGATCAATGGTCCATAGTACGCAAAACACTTTGCTGTCCCACAATGAACAACAAGACGCTGACCACGGAAGGAAGCTTCCTGTGGTCACCAGGGGTTCAGCCATGGTTGAAGGTCACAGCATGCCCTTGCTGAACTCCACCAGGACTCTTATCAATTTTCTGCCTTTTTAAAACCATCTGAGGTAATGGCCATGACATTTTCTGCCCAGGGTTTCATAAGTCTACACTTATGAAATATACATTGTTCAACATATTTCCCCTTAAAATAAGATCTGTCTGCCCATCCTATCATCCATCTATTGTCCGTCCGTCCATCCATCCATCCATCCATCCATCCATCCATCCATCCATCCATCCATCTATCTATCTATCTATCTATCTATCTATCTATCTATCTATTATCTATCTATTATCTATCTATTATCTATCTATCTATTATCTATCTATCTATTATTATTATTATTTATCTATATCTATCTATCCTATTATATCTATCTATCTATCTATCTATCTATCTATCATCTATCTATCTATTATTTATCTATATCTATGTATTATATCTATCTATCTATCTATTATATCTATCTATCTATTATTTATCTATATCTATCTATTATATCTATCTATCTATCTATCTATCTATCTATTATCTATCTATCATCTATCTATCTATTATTTATCTATATCTATCTATTATATCTATCTATCTATCTATCTATCTATCTATCTATCTATATCTATCTATCTATCTATCTATCTATCTATCTATCTATCTATCTATCTATCTATGATTTAAAAAGATCTCTGTATATAAAATAATAACAACCCATGTAACATGGGTTGTCACTGTGGACCTTTGAAAAGGAGGAAAAGTGCAGTTGAAATGCAGTCCGAAGTGGTGTAAGTTTTCCTGCCCAAGTAGGGGGTTGGACTAGAAGACCTCCAAAGTACCTTCCAACTCTGTTATTCTGTTTTTCTTTACTTAAATGACAATGCAACCCACTCAAGGACCTTCCCCAAGTCTTAAAAACATTTAAGCCTCCTTCTTTACTTTTCTCCCCCCCCCCCCAATAAAAAGAAAATAGCAAGGTTTCAAAGTTATGGTAAGCCCTAGTTTGTTTCATCACGGTTTATTAAACAAGTCACAATTAGCAGCGGATACACAACAGGCTAAGGCGCGCAGGCTACAGTTTGCACTCTACCGTAAGCACTTTCATATTTATAATCTGAATTTTAGGAGGAGCATGCAGAGCGGGGGGGTGTGTGTGTTAAATGCGTCATCTGTTTGGAATCCTTGCATTGCAAGAGATCCAAGTGCTTCCCCCTTCATTCCCCCGTCAATTAGCAGTTAGCAATAGCACTTAGACTTATATACCGCTTCATAGGGCTTTCAGCCCTCTCTAAGCGGTTTACACAGTCAGCATATCGCCCCCACAGTCTGGGTCCTCATTTCACCCACCTCGGAAGGATGGAAGGCTGAGTCAACCTTGAGCCAGTGAGATTTGAACCGCTGAACTGCAGATAATAGTCAGCTGAAGTGGCCTGCAGTACAGCACTCTAACCACTGCGCCACCTTGGCTCTTGTCTATGCTTGCAACCTTACGAATGATTCTGTTTTTTTTCGGGGGGGGGGGGGGCGAAGCTGGATGACAAGATTGGAAAGAGATGGAAAAAGTTCTAGAAGACTGCTTTCTGAAGATGGCGAGGAAAAGGGTGAGGAGCGGGGTGACCAAGCAGAACTTGGACAAACCGCGCGCATTAACAAAAGGACGGAAATTATGCCTGCATGGAAATTGTAGCCTGCTCCGTGTAATTAAATTACACAGATCAAACTAAATCCAATTCTCCCTTTTCGCTTCCCTTTCCCCTGCCAGTTGGCCAAGACGAATAGAAAATAAGGAGCATAAAATGGCAAGCATTAAATATATATATAGAGAAGACATCGCTGGGCCAAAATCCATTTGACCTCCCAGAGAAACCTACTTCCTTCTCTACATGTAGGTCTTTGCAGTAATGTATCTGCATAGAAAAGGGGGCGTATAGAATAAACGCAGAACAGAAGCTCACTGTAGTCCTCTTTGGGTGGGTCTGACAAAGCTGGAGGAGAATTTCAGGGACTTTCATGTTACAACATCTGAAGCGTCCCAAATTGCTAAAGGGGACACATCTATCAAATGGTCTTGGCAGCAGAGGTGGTTTTGTCACTTAGTTCTTTTAGGGGTTGTTCCAATTTCACAGCCAGGCCTCCAGTCAAGGGTTTCCTGGTTGTGTCTCACCCAAGAATGAACCATCCCTGAGCTAATTCGGAAGTGGGGAACTCTAGAAAGAGGGCAGAGAAGAGCAACCGAAATGATTAGGGGACTGGAGGCCAAAACATTTATTTTATTTTATTTTATTTATTTATTATTTTATTTAATTAGCTTGTATGCTGCCCACTCTCGGAAGACTCAGGGCGGCTTACAAATAAAAAGGGAAGGGGAGATATAAAAAATAAAAAAACAACATTAAAAATTCCACAACATTCATAACTTAGGATGGGGCTGGATAAGTCAACAGCCCCAGGCCTGCCGGAACAGCCAGGTCTTAGTTGCTTTACGGAAGGCCGGAAGGGTAGTAAGGGTCCAGATCTCAACGGGGAGATCGTTCCATAGGGCCGGAGCAGCTACAGAGAAGGCCCTCCCCCGGGGGGTCACCCGCCGACATTGGCCGGCAGATGGAATCCGGAGGAGGCCTAATCTGTGCGACCTAATAGGTCTCTGGGAGCTAACTGGCAGAAGGCGGTCTCTCAGATAGCCAGGTCCGATACCATGTAGGGCTTTAAAAGTAACGACTAGCACCTTGAAGCTTGTCCAGAGACCAATGGGAAGCCAGTGCAGCTCGCGGAGGATAGGTGTAACGTGGGTGTACCTAGGTGCACCCACAATCGCTCGCGCGGCTGCATTCTGGACTAGCTGAAGTCTTCGAACACTCTTCAGGGGGCAGCCCCATGTAGAGCGCATTACAGTAATCCAGTCTTGAGGTGACGAGGGCAGCTGCAGGAACTGGGTATGTCTACTTTAATTAAAAGAAGGACCAGGGAAGACATGATAGCAGTGTTCCAATATCTCAGGGGCTGCGACAAAGAATAGGGAGTCAAGCTGTTCTCCAAAGCATTTGAGGGTAGGGCAAGAAGCGATGGGTGGAAACTAATCAAGGAGAGAAGCAACTTAGAACTAAGGAGAAATTTCCTGACAGTGAGAATAATTAATCAGTGGAACTCCTTGCCTCCAGAAGTTGTGAATGCTCCAACACTGGACGTTTTTAAGAAGATGTTGGATAACATTTGTGGTGTAAGGTTTCCAGCTTAAGCAGTGGGTTGGACGGGAAGACCTCCAAGGTCCCTTCCAACTCTGTTTATTCTAATGTTCTAATGACACACTGAAGGTGTAGGGAGGTGTTTTCTTTCTTAAGTGGAACATCAGATTACACAGGTCTTATCCCCCTGCAAACGGGCCGCCACCCACTTGACGTCTTGACAGATATTTCGGGCAAATGCTGCGAGGCGAGTGGCATCGCTGAGTGAGAAGCCAGATTCATCCATCATCTACTGACAGATCACTGGAAGGGTGACAGAGGCACCTCCCCCATCCGAAGCGGATCACTTTCCTAAGTCTGACATAGGACCCTCGACCTGAGAGGAGGGATGGGGGGGCATGGAAGTAAAAAAAAAGGGTTGTTGTTTGCACAATCCAGAAACCCTAAGATCAGATCACCAGGGGAGGAGCATCCCCTTATGCCTTGAGCAAATAAAACCGCAAATGGATTCCCCTCACTCTCAAAAGCAAAAGAAGAGCTGGATCTCCAACATACCAACAAAGAGTGATTCAAGGTTTCAGAAGCAAGCCTCAACTTACACCGGTTCAAACTTACGACGGTGCTTGGTCACCAAGAAGGAATTTTTCACTTACTAGCATCTTCAACCAGGGGTGAAACCCACCAGGCTCTGACAGGTTCTGGAGAACCAGTAGCAGAAATTTTGAGTAGTTCAGACAACCGGCAAACGCCACCTCTGGCTGGCTCCAGAGTGGGGTGGGAATGGAGACTTTTGCAGCATCCTTCCCCAGCCACGCCCACCAAGCCACGCCACAACCCGCAGAACCGGTAGTAAAAAAAAAAATTGAATGTCACCCCTGACGTTCATCCACCTTCTTAGCATACTTGCTCCTTCCTTTGCCTTTTTGGCCGAGGGGAAATAACAATGGGAAGAAGGCGGAAGCCTCACATCAAGGTATGAGTAGGCTTGTTTAAGTACCAATGTTCAGAAGAGGAGTTGAGGGGGTAAATTTCCTTCTTCAGTCTGCACTGAGCCTGTCCTGGCATTTATATTATGTTGGAGTGTCAAGGAATTTGCTCTTGATTTCTAGAAACAGAGGTCAGCCAAGAGCTCTTGAGGATGCTAAAAAAAAGAGCTCAAGAGGCCACTGGTGGCTCGACTGCTGATTTAAACCAAAACACAATTTTGCAAATACCGTCAGTTGCGCACATTAGGCAGTCACTACCGACAGCTGCCCGGTGGGAAGAATGCTAAAACATTTTCCAAAAAAACATAATGACTATTGATGGCATTTCCTATTTGCAGTGGTTCAGGTTGCTCGCGAGTCATGGTGGAAAACTTTGTTCCCAAAGTGGAACGGAAAGAACTGCAGTCAATAAATACATGGATATTTATGTTCGCTTCTTCATTTTAAGTTCACCCTGTAGTTATTATTATGCCAGATCTAATAAAGGTAGGTAGGTAGGTAGGTAGATAGATTAGATGATGCACGATGATGGATGGATGAATGGCTGGGTGGGTGGGTGGGTGGGTGGGTGGGTAGGTAGGTAGGTAGGTAGGTAGGTAGGTAGGTAGGTAGATAGATAGATAGATAGATAGATAGATAGATAGATAGATAGATAGATAGATAGATCTAGACAGATGATGGATGGATGGATGGGTGGGTGGGTGGGTGGGTGGGTGGGTGGGTGGGTAGGTAGGTAGGTAGGTAGGTAGGTAGGTAGGTAGGTAGGTAGGTAGATAGATAGATAGATAGATAGATAGATAGATAGATAGATAGAGTGAGCCAAGGTGGCCCAGTGGTTAGAGTGCAATACTGCAGGCTACTTCTGCTGACTGCTAGCTGAAATTCAGCAGTTCAAATCTCACCAGCTCAAGGTTGACTCAGCCTTCCATCCTTCTGAGGTTGGTAAAATGAGGGCCCAGATTGTTGGGGGCAAGAGGCTGACTCTGTAAACCACTTAGAGAGGGCTGTAAAAGCATTATGAAGTGGTATATAAGTCTAAGTGCTATTGCGATAGATAGATAGACAGACAGACAGATAGATAGGGAGAGGGAGAGAGAGGGAGAGAGAGAGAGAGAGAGAGAGAGAAAGGTAGGTGGATGGGTAGGTGAAGAGATATTGGAGAGAGAGAGAGAAAGAGAGGTAGGTGGGTGGGTGTGTGAAGAGATATTGGAGAGATAGGGAGATGATAGATAGATAGATAGATAGATAGATAGATAGATAGATAGATAGATAGATAGATAGATAGATGATAGATAGATAGATAGATAGATAGATAGATAGATAGATAGATAGATACTGTATATAGATAACTGGGGAGAGAGAAAGAGGAAGGGAGGGAAGGGGGGAAGATGGACATATATTTGGTTTCAACAGAATCTGTCCTCCCTTGATTTTGTGAGGGAACATCTGAGGTGCTCATGTTATTTTCTTTCGATTCCATATTTGTCTTGTTGCCCGGCAATCGCCTAATTATTCCCACTTTCCAACCCTATCTCAACTTCACACAAACTCTACCTCAAAGACCAGTGGATCCAGCCATTTCAAAACCTTTGTTTCTTTTCCCCACTTTCAACAAAAAAAAAATCACCACGGTACGAAAATGTGCCCGAAAGTCAAAGCCATCCAACATTTATTTATGTATTAAAAATCAGATTATTCCCCACCCCCATCCCTCTTCCACTTCTTTGTCTTAATTTCGGTTTCTAGGAATTCTGACGGACAGCTCCTCTCAAGAATCCACGCGGCTTGACAATTCGCATTAATATCATTGTGGGAGGGGAAGGGAGAAATTATCCCGAGAAATCAAATTTTCCCGTAGCATCCTGACGCCATTAAAAATGCCAGACAATAAACGACCAGCCTGCAAATTAGATCAGCGAGGAAAATATCCGAGGCTTTGCGGGAGTCCTCCAAAAATCCATAATTGCATTTAACGGGCGAGGTCTCCCCAGGGAGCAGCTGCTAAGCATCATCGCGTTCTGGATGAGAAGCTATTGATGGAACAATAAAAAAAAATGGACATGCGGGCCAAATAAAAACCCAGGATTGGGCCTTCATTAAAGATTCAGGAGGTGAAAATTGAAGGGGAGGGCCGAGGGAGAGGGACACACCTTCCATCAATGCCTCCCTTCTTAAGACACAACACACACACAACCCCAATCCATGCAGCAACACAGTTTTTTGGTGTTGACATCACTAAAGGTGCTTTTTTCCAGAGTCATCTAACCTGTTTATAGGGACTGGAGAGAGAAGAAAGAGAAGGAGAGCAAGGGAATGGTGCCCACCCCTTCAATAAACCCCTTTGGACACACACACACCCCTCCCCAAGAAATGGTTCATGCCTGTAGTGGAATTTGCAGAGGATCTTGGGAAGAAGAAGTGGAGATGCTGCCTAGGAAGCCTTCAGAGAAGAGAGGCAGGAGCCCTCAGCCACTTAACGGTCTGGTAGGAGGAAGAAACTTAGGAAGGACTCAACCTAAAGGATGGAGCAGTTAAAAGGGATGGGCAGAGAGGGGGGGAGTTTGTACTGACAAACGTATGGGAGCCCTGCACCGTTTCATTAGATGGCCGTAGATGTAATCGTTCTCCTACATCAACACGTAGCAATTTAGGTCTATCAAGGTCAGGGATTCACCTCTTGATGACAGAACCACAGGTTAGAGACTTTCAATACCCCCCTCCCTCTTGTATCTCTCCCTCCCTTCCTTCCTCTCTCCCTCCTGTCTCCTTATTTCCTTCCTTCCTCCCTCCTGTCTCCTTCCTTCCTTCTTTCCTCCCTCCTGCCTCCTCCCTCCCTCCCTCCTGTCTCCTTCCTTTCTTCTTTCCTTCCTCCCTTCCTCCCTCCTTTCTTCTTCCCTTCCTCCCTTCCTCCCTTCCTCCCTCCAGTCTCTTTTCTTCCTTCCTCCCTCCCTCCCTCCCTCCCTGTCTCTTTCCTTCCTTCCCTCCCTCTCCTTCCTTCTTTCCTCCCTCCCTTCCTCCCTGTCTTTCTTCTTTCTCCCTCTGCTTCCTTCCTTCCTTCTTTCCTCCATCCCTCCCTGCCCCCTTCCTTCCCTCCTTCCCTCCCTGTCTTTCTTCTTCCTCCCTCGCCTTCCTTCCTTCTTTCCTCCCGCCCCATCTTTTTAGAGATGCTAGAAAGACAGAGAACAAAACCAGCAAGGGAAAGAAGGTTGGGGGGGAGGAACAATTCTTGGGCCCAAAAGGAGCCATCCATGTGTGTGCTTTGCACACACACACACACACACACACACACACACACACACACACGGCTGTGTCTCAGCCAGTGGAGGGGGGGCAGAACAAAGTTTATGCAAATGACGGATGACAGCGGTTATTGTACGAGAAATATCAATGGAGTAATTACAGTAACATCGCTCCTGCCGCAGCCGATCCATTGCCGAGCGGGTGTTAATTTTTCACACCGGCTCCCCGGGGGAGAGATCCGAGTGTGCTCCTAGGAGCAGAGCTAATAACTGGTGGCCCCAGAGCCCCCCCGCTGCGGAAAAATCGCCCAAGGTGTTCTGTGCAGACTGCTAAACGCTGTCTGTCTCCCCGGAGAGGGGGGGGAAAGAAAGATAAAATGATTAAAAACTGCCAGATTGCCTTGGCAATCGCTCGATTTGACTGTCAGCCAAAAGACAAGATAAATCTCAGCAACTCTTGTGTGTCCCTGGTCCTCTCCTTCATCCCGCCCCCCCTATCAGCCACCAGAACGTCCCCAAATTTTTGCCCATCCGCTGTTTGAAAGCTGGCTGTATGCATTATGTATGTGGGAGCTCCTTTGCGGATCCACAACTAAATTATTCCTAACATTCCAGCTTCTTAGTTGTAAACTGAGGCAGTGGGAAATGGGGAGGGGGAGGAAGAGGAAGAGGAGGAGACCTGTGGCATCCTTGGTGCTGTCTGAATTTGGTTGTCCTCTTGCAGGCATTTCACGACCCAACCAGGTAACATCATCAGTGCTAGAAGGGGAATGCAGAGAAGAGGAGAAGGAAGCTGGTTTGCAGACTTTCCCTGATGTGCCTAGGCAACATCTTCAAACTCCAGGTATCTGAGGATCTCACCTTCAAACAGCCAAGCTCAGAGAGCACCAAGGAATCCACAGAAAACATCCTTGGTCTAAAACTCTTATTTCATCCCCATATCTTGGAAGCAAAAATGACCTAGAATATAAAGAGCAAGAGTTTGCCCAGGCGCGAATGACGATGATTGGAGACATCCCAACACATCTGGAATATGGTGAGAAAATGCTCTAACTCATATGGCATTGCCTGCATCTCACACCCAAAGGCTATTTTCCTAAGGAGCACAGCCACACATCCAGTTGTTGCTGACAGAAACACGCTCGTTACTAGTCACATCCAGGACAATGTTCAGCTTTCTGTGTGGATAAGCCAAAGTCACACCTGGTGACTCAAACCCCACTTCCAAGATCAAATTCGGAATTCACCCAGGCTCAGTATCCAAGGTGGAAAAAATGCAGGAAATCCCTCACTTCTGAGCTGGCTGGATCCAGATGTGTGGGGGATATTAGCATTGGAGGTGCCATGTCAAATGCTGACTGAATGGAGTTGCGACAGCTTCTAGCAAAGTCGGGCATCAAATAGTGGAAAAATCGACTGGTAAATTTGATTTCCAGGGGAGTGTCTGTTGATTTCCAGGGGAGTGTCTGGTCTGTTTATATCTCTTAACACTCCCAGAGAAATGTTGCCAAAAAGAAAGAAAGAAAGAAAGAAAGAAAGAAAGAAAGAAAGAAAGAAAGAAAGAAGGGAGGGAGGGAGGGAGGGAGGGAGGGAGGGAGGGAGGGAAGAGGGAAGAGGGAAGAGGGAAGGAGGGAAGGAAATGGGAATGAGGGAAGGAAGGAAATGGGAAGGAGGGAAGGAGAGAAGGAAGGAAATGGGAAGGAGAGACAGAAGGAAGGAAATGGGAAAGAAGGAAGGAAATGGGAAAGAAGAAAAGAAATGGGAAAGAAGAAAAGAAATGGGAAAGAAGAAAAGAAATGGGAAAGAAGGAAAGAAATGGGAAGGAAGGAGAGAAGGGAGGAAATGGAATAGGAAGGAAGGAGAAGGAAGGAAATGGGAATAAGGGAAGGAAGGAAAGAAATGGGAAGGAAGGAGAGAAGGAAGGAAATGGAATAGGAAGGAAGGAGAAGGAAGGAAATGAGAATGAGAAAGGAAGGAGAGAAGGAAGGAAATGGGATTGAGGGCAGGAAGGAAGGGAGGAAGGAGAGGATGAAGGAAATGGGAAGGAAGGAAGGAGAAAGGAAAGAAGGAAAGAAGTAGGAAGGAAGAGGAGGGAGGAAGGAAGGAAATATTCTACTTCATTTTTCAAAAGTGTAGTCCTATCTTTTTAATGAATATATTTCATGCAATTTAAAAATAGGTATTTTTTTTCTCTGCTAGACTTTGCTATATATTAATAGACTGACCATGTATTTACCACTCAGCAAAACAAGCCAAAAACTGAGACTCGGTAACAGCAGAAAGAACATTCTAATTGACCCTTTTGGAGGAATTGTTTCCCTTTCTCACTTATTAAAAAGTTGTTAAGAAAGTCTGAGAGAAACCAGGTCTCCATTTGGAGTTGTTTTATTCAATTATTTCATAGACCTAGACGGCCTTTCAGATGGCTTAGCCTCTTGGCAACATTCAATAAAGCTCAAAATGACCTAATGGTGAGAATAAAGGGACCAGAATATTTTCTATATTTTGGTAAGTTCTGAGTCATATTGGCAAGTATGTTGAGAAGGCAAAAAAAAATCGCGAACTGGTGCAAACCAGGAGGAATTCATTTGAATCACGGTTGCAGTTCAGAAACTGGCTCGGTGGCTCAGTGGCTAAGACGCTGAGTTTGTTGATCGGAAAGGTCGGCAGTTTGGCAGTTCGAATCCCTAGTACGGGTCCCCTGCATGAGCAGGGGGTTGGACTAGATCAGTGTTTTTCAACCACTGTGCCGCGGCACACTAGTGTGCCGTGACATAGTGTAAGGTGTGCCGTGGGAAAATTACTTTATATATAGTCAATATAGGCACAGAGTTAAATTTTTTTAACATTTTCTAATGGTGGTGTGCCTCGTGATTTTTTTCATGAAAAAAGTGTGCCTTTGCACAAAAAGGTTGAAAAACACTGGACTAGATGACCTCCAAGGTCCCTTCAACTCTTGTTACTGTTAAATCACTAGCTCCATTCAGAAAAACCAACCGGTACATGATATGGATGTCACACGCAGAAGATCAGGATCGAGCCCTAATTCTTTTGACAAACGGAATCGACTTTCTAGTTCAATTGATCGTGGCTTTTCGGATCAAACTGAGGGTGTGGACATCCCTGCTCGGCCAGTCAATAAGTTTTATTGGGGTCACAGCCCCGCGCCTGTGATTCATTGCTTTGCTTTTAGACAACCGCGCCAAGGAAAAGATAAATGAAGCCCATCACATTTCAAGCAATCAATATAAAACAATATAAAATAATAATAATAAAAAAACTACGGTACGTTTTCCTCCTTCACGCACACAAAAGATCTACCTTTGCAAGCAGCCTTTCTAAAAGAAGAGTTTTGTTTATTTGTGTCCTCAGTTTATTATTTTTACAAATAATTCAAGACCGAAAAGACAGCCTGCTTTAATGGCCAGGGTGGGACTAGAACTCACCGTCTCCTGGTGATTGGCCCAAAGACACCCAGCCTGCTTTAATAGCCAGGCTGGGACTAGAACTCATCGTCTCCTGGTGATTGGCCCAAAGACACCCAGCCAGTTTTATGGTTAAACTGGGCCCTGAAATCACAGTCTACTGCTTTCTAGCTTGATGCCTTAACCACTAGATCAAATTGTTACCATGTCTATCGCACGCTAAGCCAATTTCTCGTGTTGTTTTAAAAAGCGCTTTTTCCAAAACTTGGCTGATATTATCTATGTTTGGAGTGTTATTAATCAATTTGCTTGTGACCAATTTGCTTGGTTTTTTAAAAAAAATATATTGTTTACATCCTTTGCTTCAACCACCCCCACTCTCAGCCCCCAAAGTATCTTCCCAGGGAGCTGCACAATATGACAGTAATAAATTAAAAGACGGGGATAAATTAAAACAAGACAGGCAATTCGAAAGCATCAAAGCCACTCATGCAAATTAACCCAGCAAACTGAGAAAAAGGAATGAAGGAGCAAGCCAAGTTTGATATAGTGAACGGATCTTGTAGCCTTTCAATGCTCAAATAAATCAAGATATTCTTCCACAAAGCACATATAAGTTTCTCTTAGGAGGAAAGTGGAATTGGCAGTGAAAAAATTATCGCTTATCAGAGGACTCAAGCAATGCAGCTAGTCCTCCATTTACAAGCGTCCGTTCAGTGACTTTTCCAAGGAGGCTGTGAATTCGATCCTAGGCAGAGGCAGATAGTTCTCTCTCTGGGCAGAATGAGAATATGTCTGCAGAACAAAACTCCGCATTGGCAACAGGAAAAGCATCTGGCCAGGAAACACTCCTGCTTCATTCAGTTACACAAGGGATCAAGGGGTCATTGAGAGAAGATGACTCAGTGACTTTTCAAGTTAAAGCAGCACTGAAAAAGTGACTTATGACTTTTTTTCACAGCTACGACCCTTGCAGCATCCCCCTGGTCATGTGATTAAAATCCAGACCCCTGGCAGCTGACTCGTATTTATGAGGGTTGCAGGTTCTGCAACTTTCTGACAAGCAAAACTCAAGGGGAGAGTCAGATTCATGTAGTAACCAGTGTTATTAACTTAACAGTTGCAGTAGATTCACTTAAAGGTAAAGGTTCCCCTCACACATCTGTGCTAGTCATTCCCGACTCCAGAGGGCGGTGCTCATCTCCCTTTCAAAGCAGAAGAGCCAGCGCTGTCCGAAGACGTCTCCGTGGTCCTGTAGTGATACAGCGCCATGCAGAATAGGGCCTGGGAGAGCCGCTAATAAGATGGAGGCATGGTGCTGGATGAAGCGCCGAAGGCGCATGGAACGCTGTTTCCCTTCCCACCAAAGGTGGTGCCTATTTTTTTACTTGCATTTTTGACGTGCTTTCAAACTGCTCGGTTGGCAAAAGCTGGGACAAGTCACAGGAGCTCCCTCTGTTATGCAGCGCTAGGGATTCGAACCGCCGAACTGCTGACCTTCCTGATTGACAAGCACAGCGTCTTAGCTGCTGAGCCACCTTGTAGATTCACTTAACCACTGGGAAAGGTTATAAAACGGGGCAAAATTCACCCGACAAGTGTCTCGCTTAGCAGCAGAAACTTTGGGCTAAGCCGAGGACTAACTGTATCTCATTTCATAGAAGGATTTATATTCTTTGCAGCCATCTTGGTCCTTAACACCCAGAATGTAAATCCTTCTACTCCTCACTATTCAGTCGGGACTGAAGAAGCTTCTTAGATGAGAAGTTTTTTCAAGGAAGACTTTCAAGGGAAAAAGCCAAGAAAACCCAGTTGGCTCTTGAAAAACACCTGGATGACCTGGTTGAGATGGAGATTCTCCACAGACAACCTAAAACTTTTTGGGAACTGCTCTCTCTATCCAACCCTGCTTAGTGGCTTTTCCAGCTGCTTCCAAACATAACGTCCATCTTGCCTAGATAGTTAGTGCTGGATTATATGTTCCTAGCTGACAATCGCTGGAAGAATTCCTAGTCTCTGCTGAGCTTCATCCAGCACCATGCCTCCATCTATTTAGTGGCTCTCCCGGGCCCTATTCTGCATGGTGCTGTATCACCCAAACCTTCCTACCAGATGCCACTATGGTCTCGACTGTTTGCGAGCCCAGCTGCGGCCCAGAAAGGGCAGGCTGTTACGCCTGCCGGGGCCCCGAAGGGTGCCAGCTGGCATGAGGAGGGCAGTAGACGCAGACGATGAAAAGGCAGCTTTGGCACCAGAGAGCTGGCCTTGTGCCACCAAGGGTGAAAATCAGGGTACAGCTCTGTGGTGGTGGTGGGGATCATCAAGACTCCTGCATGCGTTGGGGAGGGTGGTTCGAGGGGAACGCGCCAGGTTGCAAAAACCATATTTCCTTTTCGAATGGGTGTCTGTAAGGAGAGTTTGGTTTATTTCTAGGTTCTGAAGAAGTTCGCTACAAAAAGGAACGGAGGGGAGGAGAGAAGGAAGAAGAAAGAGAGAGAAATAGAGAGGAGAGAAGGAAAGAAAGCAGGAAGGAGAAAGAGGAAGAAGAAAGAGAGGAAGGAAGGAAGGGGAAAGAAAGGAGAGAGAGGAGAGAAGGCAGGCATGCAGGCATGCAGGCATGCAGGCATGCAGGCATGCAGGCATGCAGGCATGCAGGCATGCAGGCATGCAGGCAGGCAGGCAGGCATGCAGGCATGCAGGCAGGCAGGCAGGCAGGAAGGAAGGAAGGAAGGAAGGAAGGAAGCAGAAAGAGAAACGGAGAGAGGAGGGAAGACAGGCAGGCCCGAAGGAAGGAAGCAGAGAGAAGGAGGAAGAGAGGAGAGAAGGCAGGCAGGTGGGCGGGGCAGGTAGGCAGGCAGGCAGGAAGGAAGGAAGGACGGGAAGAGACATATCTACAGTACGTGACTAATTCTGAATGACTGCATATATGCATATCTACATATACTGTAGATGGATAGATAAATGAGATAAAGTCCTCCTGATGGGTTCTTCTTCAAAGAACAGAAAATCAAGTTTGGGGCACAATTCAAGTCTCTACAATGCTGATACCAGGGTTCAGTCCCAGGGCAGCCAGAGCTGGTGCCTAAACATGTATGTGCCAATTGCTCAAGGACTCAAAGCCGAGAGCTGCTTGCAAAAAAAAATCTGAATGGACTCGTTTGCTGTTGGGTTCTCCTGTCCCTGCAACTTTCCACCTTGGGAAGATTGTCTCTCTAGAACGGTCTCAGCAAGCCTCCTTGGGGTCTTCTGAGAATTTGGGAGAGGGCCCTGTTGTCTTTTGGCAATGTTGTCCTTCAGAAAGGTTGACTTAGCTTCTCTTGTGATACAAGGAAAGGCCTGTTGCTACCAAGGTCTGAACAGGAATGGAGAAAGGTGGGGTTTTTTAATGTTAAAAAGTTTGAAAAGGAAGCAGGAATGGGCACAGAGAATTACTGGATCCCTTGAGAAGGTTCCACAACATCAATGATCATCAACGTGACAGTGGAGTTCCACCTAAGATATCCACCTCCATTTGAAGTGGATGGGTTGACTTTGATCTGTCCTTCCTTCCTTCCTTCCCTTCAGCATCTTACAGTCCTTCCTTCCTTCTCTTTTATTTTCCTTCCTTCACTTAATTTTCTTAATTTTTCTTAACAGAAACTTAATTTTCTGTTCTTTGAAGAAGAACCTATCAGAAGAACTTTCACAGGAGGTGCAGCTTTATCTTATTCATCCAGCCATCTATACGTAGATATGCATATATGCACAGTCATTCAGAATTGGTCACTTAGATAAGTCTCTTCCCTCCCTCCCTCCCTCCCTCCCTCCCTTCCTTCCTTCATTCATTCCTGCCTTTTCTCCTCTTTCTCCTTTCTTTCTCCTGCCTTCCTGCCTGCCTTTTCTCCTCTTTCTCCTTTCTTTCCCCCTCCTTCCTTCCTTCCCCTTCCTTCTTTCTCTTTCCTTCCTTCTCTCCTCTTCCTTCTTCCTCTCTCTTTCTCCTTCCTTCCTTCCTTCTCTCCCTCCCTTTTTTGTAGTGAAGTTAGAAGGAAACAAAAATGGTGTGGACTTTATTAGTCTATTATTGTGGTGGATCGCATCACCAACCAGATGTTTAGACTGGATCTGGCTTTTTTTTTATCCACCTATCGAGTCCTTCCCAAGGACCTGGGATAGGCAGATCGTAACGGTGATCGTTGTCTATGGATTTTAACATCAGAACTCCGAGCGACGGCCCTCAGCCCAAAAAGAACCCCCAAAATTTCACAATCACGCACCAATTGTCGGACTTCCCTGCCCCACCCAGGTTCAAGGTTAGCTTTCTTTTGTCAGCGGTCCAAGCCAGATTTTTTTTGTTGAGGTGCTTCCTTTGCAAACAACCACAGGAATGGAAGAGTCAACAGGTTGCCCACCAGAAGGATTTAGAAACATCATCTCAAGCTCGAAGTGGGTTAGCCCGACCAAGACCAAAACAGCATCTCCTCCAAAGAATCAGGCAAGGACTGGAATGGCACCCTAATAATGGCAAGCAAAGAGCCCATCTTCGCATCTCAAGAGCTTGTTTATCCAAAGAGCTGAAGCTCGTCCAAGAAAACAGAAAAACACTGGGCTGCGGTTAAGCGAGATTTGACTGGAAACAGGTTTTGACAGTAAATGTTGTGGTTGTAAGAGCTGTTTCCCTCCCCTGATTTCAGGAGAAAAAAAAACGCATTTTGTAGCAGGGATCCCTTTTTTCGACTTAATTGAAGACACTATCACAAAGAAATACCCTTCAAAACCAGAAGAAATAAATCCAGCATGTGGTAAAAGCTAAATAGCCAGATGCAATTTGTGCCCGTAAAGCTAAGATAATGTCTTTTTTTATCCCTCCTTTTTCTCACCCACCCCAAATTGCTGTCCATCCCCCACTAAAAAAAACAAAAACCTTTGCAGTGGATCTATTTGGAAGCTTTTCCAACCCATCATCTCCAAAGGTGGGAGATAGCTTGATAAAGAACCGAAGATCGCTTGAGAAAAGACACGGGAAAGAGGAAACATCTGGTCTGAAAGCATAATATCCAAGTCATATTTTATGCATGACTTTTGGAGAACGCTAATAAAGATTGCAAACCAGGCTTCTCCCAGCGTTACAATAAGCTGCGTAGTTCAGCTTGGTTTGATTTGTGGGCAAGGTAGGAGAAGAGGACAGGGGAAGAGGTCAGGCCAGAATTTTCCCCAAAAGATGAAGATAGATAGGTAGGTAGGTAGGTAGGTAGGTAGGTAGGTAGGTAGGTAGGTAGATAGATAGATAGATAGATAGATAGATAGATAGATAGATAGATAGATAGATAGATAGATAGATAGATATAGTAGATATAATAGGTAGATAGATAGATAGGTAGGTAGATAGATAGATAGATAGATAGATAGATAGATAGATAGATAGATAGATAGATAGATAGATAGATAGATAGATAGATAGATAGATAGATAGATAGATAGATAGATAGATAGATAGATATTTCACCCTTGGTTATATTGCCAGAACGCAAGGTCACTTAAGGAAGGGAGATTGACAGGACAGGTCAAACATCTGCAAGAGAAGGGGGGAAGGGTTTTCAGGATTCGGAGAAGGAGTTGGAGAATGGATGCAATTCACTCCATAGCTTGGAAGGAGTTCACCCTGATTTCAGATTCTGCTTGTTCAAATCTATGGAGATTCTCAGTCATCCAGGTCATGGTTTCCCCAAAGGTGTTTTTTTCAAGAGGCAACTGGACTTTCTGGACAATTTTATTTGAAGACGTTTGGCTTCCCATCCTATCCGGGAGCTCACTCCGTTATGCGGCGCTAGGGATTCGAACTGCCAAACTTTCTGATTGACAAGCTCAGTGTCTTAGGCACTGAGCCGCCATGCCCCTAACTCTTATTTAGTGCCAATTTAATGCTGTTAGGTGACTGGATTCTTGTGTCCAGGCGTCAGCAATACATCATCTGAACTGGAACTTATGTATGATCTCGATTCTTCATGCCTGACGGGAAGTCTAATTTGCATCCAATATAAATCCACCTGCATCATCTGCAGAAAGCCATCAAATGGGATTAAAGTGTTCATTCATAATTACAATTGGGCTTAGGGTTTCATCAAGCTCTAATGAGAGGCTTGCCGCGTGCCGCACCTCCAGCCAATGGGGAACCTGCAGTCTGTGGAGCTGGCAGCAGATTCGGACAGTGAGGAGGTTGGGAAGGAACATGGGCCAGTCCTGGAGTCTGGGGAAGACTCGGACAAGGGCTTTGCGTCGGAGGCAGAGAGGGGGCCAGGGCCATCTGGGAGTTATGTTCTGCTTCCGGAGCCTCCAGAGTCGGACATAAGCGAGGCAGAGGAGCAGGGGGAGCCTGTTCCCAGTGCACGCATGTGTAGAGCTGCCAGAAGGCGAGAACAGTTAAGACAAAAGGGATGACTCGGGAGTAAGGCTTGGAAGTGATTGGCCCGTGAGGGAGCAAAGGCACATGAGCCTTTGCAGGAAGCAACTTTGCTCATGCTGTTCGGCTTAAATTCTGAAGCTCCTTTTTGACTCTGTGCTCTTGGTGTCCTTGTAAGCTAATTGCCAATTTGGTCTTCGGCAGCATTTCAAGGGAAATAAAGGTGGGTGCTTATCAGCCTTATCCTGAAAGACTTTGGCAAACTTCTGTCAGACTCTTTGCAAACTATTTGTGACTCATGAAGGGCTGTGAATGAACATAATTCACAGCAGTTGAAATAAAAAGAGAGTTTGGGGAACTAAGTGTGTGCTTTTTACTGTATCAGAAAGCCTAGGTCAGAACACACAAACACACACACACACACACACACGTGTGTGTGTGCGGACAAGCAAGGCCTGCACCAGGCCTTGAAGCTAAAATATCCCCTGCCTTCAATGAAGGTAAAGGCCTCTCTGAAAAGCAAAATCTCGGAACGCAGATGGGAAGCAGATGGAGATGAGCAAACCAAGGTGAGCTGATTCTCAGAAATGGCTGGTGAGCCCAGGAATGTGCACGCTAGCCTGCCTTGAACAGCACAACCCGGTGACAGAAGGAGAACACCCTGGTTTTAAAAAGCTAAGCACGCTCGCTTGTCAACATCAGGGATTTCAAAAACTGCCGAGCGAGCAGCAAATTCCAACATCACAGTCCTCCCCGCACATTTTGGATGGAAATATTTGGGACTTCCCCCCCCCCTCTTTCTTTCTCTTGCCTATTCATTTCTGGAAAACCCGCTGTGTTTTTTTAAAAAATAGTCAATAACAAGACTGTTTAAAAGTTCGTTTCAGCTTTCGGGGTCTCATTTTACAGCGCTTGGCTAGTTTATGTCCCAAAACTCCCTTTTTGTATCACCCAGATTAGTTTCATTTTATCCGACGGCGGGGAAAGCCAGAGGATTTGAAACAAAAACAAGCAGGCAATTGAAAATACACAAGTAGGTGTAATGAAAATAATAAGATATTGCAGCATGGCATGTCTGAAAGTCAATATTGCAGCCATTTGTGTCCTTCTCTATTCTCTTCAAACCCCCCCTCCCCAACTGCTATTCACTTCCTTCTCCTACACATTTTTCAGTGTTTTAATTGCCCTCCTTACACCAAAAAACAAAGAAAGAAAAAAAATAAAGGGATGCAGTGGCTCAGTGGCTAAGATGCTGAGCTTGTAAAGATCGGCAGTTCACCGGTTCCTGGAGTCTGGGGAAGGCTCTGATGAGGGCTCTGTGTCGGAGGCAGAGAGGGGCCAGAGCCGTATGCAGGTTATCAGCTGCCTTCAGAGTCAGACATCAGTGAGGCAGAAGAACAGCTGGAGCCTGTTCCCAGTGTGCGAATGCGCAGAGTTGCCAGATGAAGGGAAGAGCTAAAGAACAGGGGTTGACTTGGGAGTAAGGCCACAGGTGGACGATGAATGGCCCCTCCCAGAGGAAATAAAAGAGGAGCGAAAGGGGAGTGGAGTTTGCAGGAGACAATTAGTTCATTGGTTCGTGACTCTCCAAGACTCCTTGCCAAATTCTGTACATATCGGCCTGGCAGCTCTCCAAGCCAGAGAAGGTCTGTGACTGTAAATCCTCCCTTGAAAGACTTTGCTGGATATGAAAGGAGCAGAATTCATAGTCAATTAATAAAAGGGTGTATTTTTGTCGGGACAAGGAGTTTGCTTCATGCTCTTGGGAAGCCTCGATCAGAACACTTGAGTCCAGTGGCAAAACTCCAATATGCAACATCTCAAGACAGGTTCAGCTCAATGCTGATGGTGTTACCTTCTTTGATAATGTTTTCTAAACCCCAATTCCCAAGTTAGATCTGGTTGTAACGCACCTGGCTGCCAAGCCCAGGGCAAAGAGCCATCGGCTGTTTTCTGTCATCACTCATTAGGGGCTCCTGATTTGAACCATGTCCATTTGGCTTGGACCTCTCCATCCACCAGCACTCCTGGGCTTCTCTGCCCATCTGTCCAAAGGTGTCTCAAGGTCAGAGACTTCGGAGTGCAAATCATTCTGATTTAGGGGTGGGGGTGGAGGGGCAGGAATGGCGTTTGGGAGGCTCTGAAACTCAATCTCCAAAGATTTCTACCACTCGTATCTTTCTCTGCGAGGGTGAAAAGTTCTCTTTTGAAAAAAAGAAGAAGAATGGTTGGAGTTCATGGGCAAGGAGATGATGAGATTCCCCCAACACAAATGCTTCCTTTTTCCTTACTCTTATCCATCTCAGGATGGGGAAACGCTACGAGGAAAGACCTATAAACTTGCCTTTAAACAAAAATACCGCTAATAATTGCTATGTCTTCTTCTTCTTCTTCCTCCTCCTCCTCCTCCTCCTCCTCCTCCTCTTCTTCTCCTTCTCCTTCTCCTTCTCCTTCTCCTTCTTCTTCCTCCTCCTCCTCCTCCTCCTCCTCCTCTTCTTCTCCTTCTCCTTCTCCTTCTCCTTCTCCTTCTCCTTCTTCTTCCTCCTCCTCCTCCTCCTCCTCCTCCTCTTCTTCTTCTTCTTCTTCTTCTTCTTCTTCTTCTTCCATCGGATGTTGGCAATCCTAATTTTATCAACAGCCACACGAGAAAGTCCTGCTGAGTTCTGTTTGCTACGTACTGGATACCTAACCTTGCATATACCCAAGAACTTCTGGGAATGATTAGGGCCACAATACTTGGGATAAAAGCCAGGATAAAAGTACCAAAAGAGGAGGAGAAGGAAGAAGTGGACATCAGTTTAGCCACTATTGGCCAAGTGGACATTACAGGTCCCACCAACCTCATCCAGGTTCAAATATAATGACAGTGATAGTCTCAAACACTTAGAAAGTGTCTATATAGAATAGAACAGAACAGAAAACAGAACAGAACAGAATAGAATAACATAGTTGGAAGGGACCTTGAAGGTCTTCTAGTCCAACCCTCTGCCTAGGCAGGAAACCCTACACCACTTCAGACAAATGGTTATCCAACATCTTCTTAAAACCCTCCAGTGTTGGAGCATTCACAACTTCTGGAGGCAAGTTGTTCCACTGATTAATTGTTCTAGCTGTCAGGAAATTTCTCCTTTGTTCTAGGTTGCTTCTCTCCTTGATTAATTTCCATCTGTTGCTTCTTGTCCTGCCTTCAGGTGCTTTGGAGAATAGTTTGACTCCATCTTCTTTGGGGCAACCCCTGAGATATTGGAACACTGCTACCGTGTCTCCCCTGGTCCTTCTTTTCATTAAACTACAAATGCCCAGATCCTGCAACCGTTCTTCCTATGTTTCAGCCTCCAGTCCCCTAATCATCTTTGTTGCTCTTCTCTGCACTCTTTCTAGAGTCTCAGCATCTTTTTTTACATCGGGGCGACCAACACTGAATGCAGTATGGCCTTATCACACATTATATGTATGTGTTGGTCTGAGTTTGCCCACCTAGTCAAGAGAGGCTTCTTCAGACTATCTATCTGTCTCAATAGCCTGAGAAAGAGAAGCATGATACATAAGGTTAATGAATAAACTTGGCAGGTGAAAACAACATTGGCTTGACTAGAGAAAATTAATACTTGGCAAACTCGCCAGGCCCATTAATGGAACCTGGGAATATTTACTGGCCTAGCTAAATAAGGAGTTCGAATTCAGTTAAGTATGCACAGGTAATCACAAGAAAAGATGTTCAGTTCTAAAATGGATTTTTAAAAGGGAATAATTGTAGCTCAGGGTTGAACGGTGTTCTTGCCCAGGCTTCCCAAGAGCATGAAGCAAACTCCTTGTCCTGAAAAAAACCCTTTTATTCATTGATTGTGAATTCTGCTCCTTCACATCCAGCAAAGTCTTTCAATCCTATTTTCTATTCTATTCTATTCTATTTTTTTCTATTCCTAATTTCTATTCTATCCTATCCTCTATTCTATTCTATTCTACTCTCTATTCTACTCTACTCTACTCTGATTTCAGGCCCCCCTCTGCTCTAAGAGTTTCCCAATGGATTTCAACGTAAGGGTCCCTCAAAAAGCAGAGGAGAAACATATTTATTTGTGTTTCCACTTAAGCTAGCAAGAGCCATTCATGCCAGCACAATAGCCCCTGCAAGTTTGATGCAGTTTCCACTTAAAACATTTACGCGCTGGGTGAACACAGCCAAAGCCATCCAAGTCCTCGTTTGCTGGCAGCTCAGTGGGGGCCGCGCGAACCCAGCCAATGGCAGTTTAATCACCCAACCCCGGATTAACATCACACGTGAAGCCCAAACCATGGCTTTCAAAACTCAGTCTAGGGGGGAAAAAAACACCGATGCTCTTTTTTTTTCATTAGCCTAAGTCCAGCTGGTCCACTCCCTGCTTGCTTCCTGCAGGGCGGTGCTGGGGGGGGGGGGGACACGGGACTCAGCCTTGGAAGTAAAACATCAGCTGGTTGGATGCAAACGGAGGAGGAATTCAAAAGAAAGGGAGGGGAGGAAGAGGGGAGGGGAGAAAGAAAGAAAGAAAGAAGGAAGGAAGGAAAAAGGAGGGTCGAAGTAATTAAATGTAACTTTCCCCGATGAAAGGGATTTTGCAGGTTTATCTTCTAATAAGATTATGTCACGGGGCACAAGTGCTGCAGAGCCTGTTTGAGTGACAGGCTCCTATACTTTTATCGGGCAGGGTGACACTAAAACCTTCACTGTCTTTTGTCCCTGAGAGTGAACGAGCGGAAATTTGGAGGTTTTAATCCCCTGATTCATGTCCGGTTACAAAAAAGGGGCCCAGCTTAAGACAGTCCTGGTTGACAAGATCACTCCCTCCATCCTCTCAAACAACATGGTAAGCTTTGTATTTGGTTGCTGGGGTCCCCGTTGTCCCCCCCCCCCACAAGAGCAGCCCTCTAAGAAGGAAAGAAAGGGGGGGAGAGATAAATTCCATTGGCATTTCCACACACGCAAACACACACACCCCAAATCCACCCCCAAGACTCCTTCTATCTAGACTAGCTGGGGATTTGTCTATGGAGGTTCTCAGCCATGCAAATCATGGTTGTTGTTGTTCTTTTAAAAAATAAAATTAGGGAATGATTGTCGCCACTTTAGATGTACTTTCATCGCACAGGGTCACTCAGTGAGGTGATTTGAAAGTGAGGGAAAAAGGGGAAAGAAAGAAGAAATCGTAATGGCACAGGATGCGAAAATTAGACTGGATTATACATCTATGGAAGGACGCGGTGGCTCAGGGGCTAAGACGCTGAGCTTGTCGATCAGAAAGTTTGGTGGTTCGAATCCCTAGCACCGCGTAACAGAGTGAGCTCCCGTGTCTTTTCTCAGCTTCTGCCAACCTAGCAGTTCAAAAGCACGTTAAAAAATGCAAGTAGAAAAATAGGAACCACCTTTGGTGGGAAGGGAACAGCGTTCCGTGCGCCTTCGGGCGTTGAATCATGCCGGCCACATGACCACGGAGACGTCATCGGGCAGCGCTGGCTCTTTGGCTTTGAAACGGAGATGAGCACCGCCCCCTAGAGTCGGGAACGACTAGCACAGATGTGCGAGGGGAACCTCTACCTTTACAAACCTTAGAGTTGCACCGAAAAGCCCTGAGAGTTTTTCTGCCAATGATTGAATGCATGCTGAATTGGCCAAAACAACAACAACAACAACAACCCTCTTATGTGGGACTTATGTGAGTTGATCAGCTATAGAAATAAAGATAAGTCTGTAAGTTCTAATCGTCAGTGAAATTTTTCCTTGCTCTGCGGATGAACCTCAAAAAACTTATGATGGAGAGTCCCTTATGTAAGACGGGCGGCTTTAGAAATAAAATAAAAAAAAGTAAATATATTTTAAACAGGCAGAGAAATTCTCCCTCCACCCCCGCCTCAGTTGTATTGATTACTCTTGAAAAATTACATCAACTTAATCTGACTTTTCCCTCTCCCCACCTCTCCCCCCACCAGGGAAGACAGGAGATAAATTCACGTGTAGTCTTAAGGTCAAGACCAGCTCTCTTTTTGTTTTTATTTTATAGGGGTCTACGATTAACAAATAAACACTGAAAGCAATGAGGAAGGCAATTCAATCAGCCTTCTGAGCGCTCGGGAGTGTTATTTTTGGCATCAAATGACACCCACCTTACAAGACGAGGCCCTTCTCACCGCCAGATTGATGCTATGGCAATTGAACCCCGCTCAACCTCCGGAATAAAACTTCCTCCCTTCTTAGGGTCTTTCGTCCCCCCCTCTCCCCTTGGCTGCAACGGCCAGGAACAAAAAACGTCATTTATCCCATTCAACTCCTCAGTTTTTTTCCTTTTTTTTTGCAAAATCTATAAATGCAGAGCACTGAAAGGTACTTCCATTCGGAAAAGTCCCCGAAGACAGAAGAAAGGGAGGCGGAGGGGAGGGGTGGGGGTGTTGAAAATTGGTGTTAAAAAGTTGGGAAGTTGTTTCTTTTCCGCTTGGCTGAGAACACAGAATGGATTGTTAAACGGGTGGATAGGGAGGGAAATTCCAGGGTTAGCCATAACCCTTAAGAAACTGAAAGTTGGGACTTGCATGCTGGGCTGGTGGCATGATTTTTCTTCCCCAGATGATACCTTGCAAGAGATACACAGAAACCACAAATTCAGGTGCTTTGGATTAAAATCCCAAACAGGCCACTCCTAGCTACCTCTTCAGGAGCAGATTTGACTCCTATCTGCCACTCTTTAAAGCACCAGTGTCTTTTCTCTGGCTCACGTGGCAGAGAAACGGTGTCCACACTCTAAAGAGTTGCCCACAGATACTATGTTCATGCCCAAGGTTTCCCGAGAGCATGAAGGAAACTCCTGGTCCTGACAAAAAAAAAACCTTTTATTAATTGACTGTGAATTCTGCTACTTCGCATCCAGCCAAGTCTTTCAAGGGAGGATTTACAGTCACAGACCTTCTCTGGCTTGGAGAGCTGCCAGGCCGAGATCTGCAGAACTTGGCAAGGAGTCTCGGAGAGTCACGAACCAATGAAGCGAACTAATGGTCTCCTGCAAACTCCACTCCCCTTTCGCTCCTCTTTTATTTCCTGTGGGAGGGGCCGTTCATTGCCCACCTGTGGCCATACTCCCATGTCGACCCCTGTTCTTTAGCTGTTCCTTTCCTCTGGTAACTCTGTGCATGCGCACACTGGGAACAGGCTCCAACTGTTCTTCTGCCTCACTGATGTCTGACTCCAAAGGCAGCTGATAACTGGCATGCGGCTCTGGCCCCCTCTCTGCCTTCGACACAGAGCCCTCATCAGAGCCTTCCCCAGACTCCAGGACTGGCCCATCTTCCTCCCCAACTTTCCTTCTCCATTTCTCTTTCTCCATCTCCATCTCTCCTCCTTCTCCATCTTCCTTCTTCTCTATCTCCATCCTCCTTCCTTCTCTTCCTCCATCTCCCTTCCCTCTCCTCCTTCTCCTTCTCAGCCTCCAACCCTCTTTCTTCTCCTTCTCCTCCAGTTAAAATTGGCTGCCCTCCTGACCTTTGTCCAGCTTTGGCTCTTCTCCCATCCAAAGACACGGCCCCTCAAAAGTGAAGGATGGCCATAGCTTCCTCACCATAAGAACCGTGAGGTTGCCTGTCCCCTTGACAAGCTGTACAGAAGCATTAAATAACAGGAGGATGGTTACATAATAAAAACACCAAAGTATCTAACGCTATGAATCACCCAGACTCAAACAGATGCTTAGTGTTACAACATGTCAGCAGGAGCAGTAATTGCAACTGTATGAAAAGTTTCAGCCTGAAACCGCTTTATTAAAAAAAAAAAAGGAAGAAAGAAAAAAAAAGTTCAACAACTCCAGATAAATGTACTAGAAAAAAGCCTTTCTGTTTTCACAACCATTCCAGAATTGTTACTGTGTGAAAGAACCTGCTCTGGGCATAAGACTAAAGGTAAAGGTTCCCCTCGCACATATGTGCCCATCGTTCCCGACTCTAGAGGGCGGTGCTCATCTCCGTTTCAAAGCCGAAGAGCCAGCGCTGTCCGAAGACGTCTCTGTGGTCATGTGTCCGGCATGACTCAATGCCAAAGGCGCATGGAATGCTGTTGCCTTCCCACCAAAGGTGGTTCCTATTTTTCTACTTGCATTTTTACATGTTTTCGAACTGCTAGGTTGGCAGAAGCTGGGACAAGTCACGGGAGCTCACTCTGTTATGCGGTGCTGGGGATTCAAACCACCGAACTGCTAATTTTTCTGACCGACAAGCTCAGCATCTTAGCCGCTGAGCCACCGCTCTGGGCATATCACCCACAAATGCACATATCCTGTTTGCTTCTTCCCACCCACTGGTGCGTGTAGGAAACTGTCTCCTTTTGCAAAGAGAGAGATCCAATCTCGCTTCAGGGAACAAGCCAACGTTGTTTTTTTTCTGGATAAGGTGTTGAAAAGACCAAAGATGAGAGAGGGGGGGGGGGAAAAAAGCTTCCTTGAAAAAGGCACGCCAACTTTTCAAAGGCACTTTGTGTTCAATGTGTAGCAACAGGAAAAGCACCCGGTGCATCCTTGTGGGTGGCAAGCACGTTCCCCGAAAAAGAGGGAAGACTTGCACCCTCATAAGAGACAACCGAAGAGGAGAAATATAGCATAACATTTGCAGATCCTTCCATAATTCCAAGGAAGTTCCGGTGAGGGATAAATCAGTTAAATCTCGCTTGGATTGCATGGGTTGTTCCTGCGGAAAGTGATTCCTGTTTTCTGCCAATGTTTTTTTTTTAAACGTCACAAATTAGTGCTGGGCTCTTCCAGTGGTTTCCCATCTAAGCGTCGATCTCGTCCACTGTGGTTAATGTCCAAGGTCAGCCAAGATAGTTCCCAAGCCATCTGGTCTGATTTTGGTAAGGATTATTTTAATTTAAAAAAGAACTTTTTTAAAAAAATTGGAAAGGCTCATACTGTCATATGTGGTGGACATGCCCAAAGCAAGAAATATTGGACAAAAATACATACACGGCTGGGGAAAAAATGACAAAACAACATATAGATTTGAAACCAGAGATGATTTTTTCCAGGCATCCTACCTGAAACATAGGATAAACAGACCACATTTTGACCCTGCATATCTTAACTGCAACTAGAATTGTATTTGCGTATCAATGGAAAGATGATGCGGTCCCTTCTGAGGGAAACGCGATCAAGAAAATATTAGACTGTGCAGAAATGGATAGATTAACACTTGCTATTAAGGATAAAGAAGAAATGGAATACTTTTTGATATGGGACACATTTTATCAATGGCTAAATAATAGAAGTTGGAAAGGAGGCGATAAAACTGGAGATAAACAGGAGAGTTGTTGGAAGAATCATCTTTCTGTTAGAAGAATCATCTTCCTGTAAGATGATGTTAAATGTTAAATATCAATGTTATGGTATTATTATGTTATATTATTAATATGATGGCGAGGAAGTATAACAACAAAAATGTATAATAGGATTACTTAAGCACAGTTGTACCCAGGACACACACTGTTCGATGAAAATTGGATGTTATATAAATAAAACAAATAAAACTTGGGAAAAAAGAACTTTTTTTTAATTTGGAAAGGAGAGCTGCACACCTAATTCTGCAGGTTAGGAATGAGGTATAAAGTGAGGTTGAATTCAAAGCCCACTGATGCCATCTGCTTTTGAAGCTCTTTGCTTTCTACATCAAGCAATCGTCCACTGTATCTTTGGCCTAACTGTCTAACTTTCTTCTGCAAAGAGGAATTCCAATTATCTGCGTGTTGCTCAAGAAAAAGAAAGGATCTCACCAACCGAATTGGTGGCCCTACTGACAGCTGACTCTAGGCTCCATGCTCCATTTATCAAATAGATTTAGCGGATTATCGCTAAAGGAGTGTGGCTCGAAGAATGCTCTCCCCCCCATTTAAATCTGCAATTGTTTCCCAAGCACATGAGCTATTAAACATGAGTCAAGAAATGTCCTTCTCAGCTTCAGTAACAACTCCCTATGTGCACCTTCAGTATTTGGGGGCTCACTTTCGGCACGTCAAACCATGTTGTTTGAAGGGAGACAAAACTGGGACATCATTTTTGCATCGGTGGGAGAAGATCAGGCAGAGCTGGGGGTGGAGTGAAGAGTGTCATCAGCCTAGAATCGTTACGTTGCCACAAACAACCCAACTCCAATCCCTCTTGGATCCATTGACTCATTTCTGGCACCAATTTAGTACTGAATTTTAGTTGACTAGATTAGAAGAAGATCAAAACCACACGTAAAGTTGCAGTTCAAAAATTTCATTCCTAGAATCCAAAAATCTAGTCCAGCTAGAAGCTGGTCAAGTAAAGTTAAACTGAAAACTCTCTATTTTTGCTGCTCTAAGCTTCATGCTTCTGGGATCTACCACTTGCTTTGTGTTCTGGGGGGGGGAGGCAGGCAGCGCATTAACAATGATATTTCCCTAAGTAAAAAGGAGATTTTGACGTGAAGCCCCACTTCGATTTAAAGATCCCAAACCAAGATTTGTCAGCTGAGAATTGAGCTCAGACAAGCCCTGAGGCTTGGACATAAAAGGAGTCGTGGAAAGATTCCCAGCAGCTCCCAGGTTGTTAAACAAGTCGAGGCAAACCATGACTTTTTTCCGAAGTTGTTCAGAATCCCGAGCAAAGGATCCAAGAGCTACCAGTCATATTTTCCTTCCGTAAAAATAGTTCTTCATAGTATGCTCTGCGTCTACCTAGAGTTGATAGTGAAAGAATAGGCTTAAAAATGCTGGAGAAGACTCCTGCATTGAGTCCCTTGGACTGCAAGGCGATCCAATCGATCAGTGCTAGAGAAGATCAACCCTGACTGCTCTTTAGCAGGCCAGATCCTGAAGGCGAAACTCAAAGACTTTGGCCACCTAATGAGAAGGAAGGACTCCCTGGAGAAGAGCCCAAAGCTGGGAACGATGAAGAGCAAAAGAAGAAGGGGACGAGAGAGAAGGAGGTGGCTGGATGGAGTCACCGAAGCAGCCGGCGTGAGCTTAAACGTACTCCAGAGGATGGTAGAGGACAGGAAGGCCTGGAGGAACATTGTCCATGGGGTCGCAATAGGTCAGACATGAATTTGCAACTAACAACAAGGCTTAAAAATAACCAGGGAACAGATATAGAACACAGAATAAATAATAGGTTGGAAGGGACCTTGGAGGTCTTCTAGTACAACCCATTGCTCTCGGGAAGCCTCGGTCAGAATAGTATCCTTTCTAACAAAAGCACCTTATAAATAATTATTTCTATTCCAGTTTTGAGGGAGTGGCAAAAGAATCCACGTTAGAGAGGATCGTACCATCCAGGCATCTCCTTATTTCCCCCCTCTCCTATATTTTGAGGTTTGAGCAGCGAGACTCATTACACATGCATGGTTTTTATTTTAAAAAAAGGAAAACAAAAAAGCAATGTCAATTCACTGTTTTTCCATTTGGGCTCCTGGCCAAAGGATACATTAGAGAGAAAAAAAAGTGTGGCGGGGGGAGATATTCTCCATCAAACAAAGAGTTTAAAGAATTTGATGTCGGGTCTTTGGAAATAAAGTCAATGCATTGATTTATTTGGTAGATTTATAAACTGCCAAGTGGAACCAACTCTTGGTGTTTTACAGCACCAACAAAAGCTTTGAAACTCCAATTTGGACATAAATCCCATAAAACAGTGAGTAATAATACTAAAAGGGTAATAAAATATTGGTAACATTGCCATGGCACCAACATGAATCCACATATCACAAGAGAAGCAGCTGATTTTTTGCAATTTTTAACTCTTTTTAACTTTCAACGTTTATCCATTTGTTAGACCGGGGGTCAGCAGCAACCTGTGGCTCTGGAGCTGCATGTGGCTCTTTCATCCCTCTGCTGTGACTCCAGCATTTTGAGACGAGCTTCTCTTTAGGGAGCAGAGGAGACTCTATGGCAAGGGGCGGGTTTTCTGGTTGGTTCTACAATTGATAGGGCTTTGGGTTAGGACAGGTAGAGGAAAAAGGATGCTGCGCTAGGAGGAGACTCTATGGTGGGGGAACCGGACTTCCGGTTGGCTCCAGAATTGAGGGGGGAGGCTTCCAGTTAGGACCTTTTTGGCTCTGAGTGTTTAAGGTTGTGGACCCCTGTGTTAGACCCACAGTCAGCCTTTTTCTCTTAATGACACAATATTAGGACCTAAGGGACACGGTGGCTCAGTGGCTAAGACGTTTCCTTGATCTTGATTGTATCCCTCTGTTAATGTAACTTAGGATACATCAGTCGTTGCAGTTTTTAATCTCTCCCATCACATTGTTCCAAGAAACAGCCCACCCGTTTAACTTTTCTGGTTGCAAAACCACATGCCAAATATTTGCACTCGGGGAAAATTGAAAGGGGGGCAGGGAGAAAAATAATCCATCAGGTTTATGTAACCTGAACTTTTGAAATCACTCCAAGAAAAAGGAGAGAAAACCCACAACAGAGCAGAAGGGAAAAGAACAGCTAATGTTAAAGAATGGAACAGTCGCATAAACATAAATAAATTCATCCGTTCCTATTTTCTAGGCCAACAGCAGAACTACTTTGATGAACATCACTGCATCACTTTTAAGTCCGTTTGTTTCCCACTAAAGGTTTCCCGGAAGGAAATGTTGCCACCTTATGAGTAATTAGTAGAGCTGAATCTATTAATCTAAATCTACTAAATCTGTATGATCCTCTTAAGTTCGGACTTAAAGGAAAGTCTCCTTCGTAAATCGAGAAGGTAGAACTTTTTGTTGGGCTGGTAAAAATCCACAGGAGCACCTTTTGAGTTTGGAAGGAAGCAAAGCAGAATGTACTTTCCCCAACTTCAACAGAATGACAGAGTTGGGAGGGACCTTGGAGGTCTTCTAGTCCAACCCCTTACTCATGCAGGAGACACCTCCCCAAGCCTTAACAGAACCTCTGGTTGCATCATAGATTTTTTCCACCCCACCCAGAGAGGAGAAACAACAGATGAAAACTAACCAAGGAGAGAAGCAACCTAGAACTAAGGAGAAATTTTCTGACAGTGAGAACAATTAACCAGTGGATTAACCAGTGCAGAAGTTGTGGATGCTCCATCAGAGGAGGCTTTCAGAAAGGCACTGGACACCCATTCATCTGAAATGGTATAGGCCGGGTCTCCTGCTTGAGCAGGAGGATGGACTAGAAGACCTCCAAGGTCCCTTCCAACTCTTTTTATTCTATGTTCTATGTATCAAACATTTATCACCTACTTCCTATCACACAGTGGCTCAATGGCTAAAATGCTGAGATCTTTATTACCTATCTGTCTGTCTATCTGTCTGTCTGTCTGTCTGTCTATCTCTACAGTATCTATCTATCTCTATCATCTATCTATCTATCTATCTATCTATCTATCTATCTATCTATCTATCTATCTATCTACCTCTATCATCCATCCATCCATCTCTCTATCTGTCTGTCTGTCTATCTGTCTAGCTACCTAACCATTGATCTATTATCTTCTTTACTATCTATCTATCCATCCATCCACCCATCCACCCTAGAGCACTCTAGACTATGGACAACAGTGTCTCAATAGAAGAGAATATTTGTACTTAAAGGTTGAATTTTGGAGTCCTTGGTGCCCTCGGAGCCCCGTTGTTTTCTTGCAGACGTTTCGTCACCCACCTAGGGAACATCATCAGTGCTAGAAGGGAGTGGGGTCTGCAGAGAGGAGGAAGAGGAAGAGGATGACTGTGGGGTCCTTGGTACTCTCTGAGCTTGGTTGTTTTCTTGCAAGATGTTTCATGACCCAACTAGGGAACATCATCAGTGCTAGAAAGGAGTGGGGTCTGCAGAGAGGAGGAAGAGGAGGAGGAAGAGGAGAAGGAAGAGGAGGAGAATGGCTGTGGGGTCCTTGGTGCTCTCTGAGCTTGGTTGTTTTCTTGCAGACGTTTGATGACCCAACTAGGGAACATCCTCAGCGCACCATAGTGTCTGCAAAAGTGTTTGGTTCAGCTGACGAGTCCTTGTAACTTGGTAGTTTGGGGGATTTAGGTGATTCCTGGGTCAACTCCAGCTCCTGAATTCCCTCTTGAGACATCCCATGCAATGAGGCTTCTAGGAACCAAGGACACATCTGGTATCTCAGTCCAGTGGCAAAACTCAAAATATGCAGCATCTCAAGACACATTCAGCTCAGGGCTCATTCCAGCTGCATTAACTGGGACAAACATAAGACGTTTCATCGTCAACAGAAAGCATCCGAGTTTTGCTCGCAGGCTTTTTGCCCCTGGAGCATATGCATCATGCAAGAAACTCTTGATCTGTACTCGATCCTATCTCACATATATATATATATATATACACACACATAGGAATGAAATTTTGGCAATAAATTCTGTTTCTGACATCCCTTTGAATTCAGGGCAAGCATTCCATTCACTGTCACGACCAGAATCAAAGTTTCTCCTGTCCTCTTCCATTTACCAAGGCAGGGAGTCCTCCACGTACGACCACAATTGAGCCCAAGATTTTCTGTTGCTGAGCGAGATGGTTATTAAGTGAGTTTGGCCTCCTTTTACGACCTGTTTGCTAAGTGAACCAACGCGCTCGTGAAATTAGCAACACGGCTGCCAAGGGAATTGGGCTTCCCTGTTGATTTCACTCGCCAGGAGGTTGCAAAAGTTTGCAAAAACGTGAGTTGCGACGGTCATAAATATGAGACAGTGGTCGGGGTGTCTGAATTTGGATCACATGACCACGGGGATGTTGCAACAGTCATAAGTGTTTAAAAGAGGGTCAAAAGTCACTATTTTTACAGCTGTTTTATCGGTCACTGAACAAATTAGGGTGTCTAGTTTAATGAGAAGAAGTACTAAGGGTGACATGATAGCAGTCTTCCAATATCTCAAGGGCTGCCCCAAAGAAGAGGGAGTCAAGCTATTCTCCAAAGCACATGAGGGCAGGACAAGAAGCAATGGGTGGAAACTAATCAAGGAGAGAAGCAACTTAGAACTAAGGAGGAATTTCCTGACAGTTAGAACAATTAATCAGTGGAACAACTTGCCTCCAGAAGTTGTGAATGCCCCAACACTGGAGGTTTTTAAGAAAATGTTGGATAACCATTTGTCTGAAGTATGTAGGGTTTCCTGCCTAAGCAGGGGGTTGGACTAGAAGACCTCTGATGTCCCTTCCAACTCTGTTATTCTAAATTAATCAAATGGTTATAAAGGCCACCTGTATACCAAAAAGCTCCCACTCCTCTTTTAACATAATTTTGTAAAAAGAATGCCATTCTTGGAAGTTACTTGCACGCCATCCCTTTAAAAGAAAAAAAGAAATTATCTTCAACCCTCACTTCTCCTAAAATTATCCCAGTGGGGGAGTCCAAGAGAAAATGTTTTGGATTCCAGCAATTGAAGCTAACACGTCTCCCCCCACCCCCCGGCTGAAAAAAAAACATCTCGCATTTAATGTGGTCCTAAGCACTTTTCTTGCTGTGTTCTCAAATCATCAAGCCAAGGGCTGCCTTTTCTAATTACCACCCAGATATTTGAGGCAGCCTATTATGTGCTTGCTTTACTGAATAGGAAAATTAGGGAGGAGAAACCCGCATTATCTTACTTTTATTAAAAACTGTGGGAGGAAGACGAAACGAGGGAAAATGTTTGCAAAAGCCTGCACTCCTTTTCTCTTGGCTTAAATGCAAATCCGGAGAGGAAGGCAACTGGGGCACCTAACTTATCTTAACGCTATCAACATAATATTTCTAACGGGACCATGTCAGGAGTGGGTTTCTATACCGGTCGGTACTGGTTCGCTTCATGTGCGCTTTGCCGTATGTTGCTGGCGCATGCACAGTTGGCTAAATATCGCTCTGCAGATGCGCACAAACATGCCGGCAATGGCGTAAGAGATCGGGGAACTGGTTTGGGGGTGTGTGACAAGCCTGGGTCATTGCCGGTTCTGGGGCTCAGGCTACAATTCCACTACCGGTTCAGCTGAACTGGGCCGAACCGGGAGCAACCCACCTCTGGACCTTGTCAACCGACAACTTTTTCTTTCAATGCAATTTGCCACAAAGGTATTGCAGGCCACGTATTTACTTCCTCACACTTAGATGAAATGAGACCAAAACCTCAGTATTTTACATTATGCAAACTTGAAGTTTGTTTAAGAACGGGTGGATTGCTCTAGCAAAAATCTTTCACATTCCTCTCTCTAACAAATTTTGTTGTATACATGATGTACAATGACAATAAAGGCTAATAAATAAATATTATACTCTTCTCTCCCCTGCCCATCCTAAAGGTTTCCCCCTCGCACATGCGTGCTAATCGTTCCCGACTCTAGGGGGTGGTGCTCATCTCCATTTCAAAGCCGAAGAGCCAGTTCTGCCCAAAGTCATCTCCGTGGTCATGTGGCCGGCATGACTCAACACCCGAGAGCGAACAGAACACTGTTCCCTTCCCACCAAAGGTGGTTCTTATTTTTCTACTTGCATTTTTTTTTACATGCTTTCGAACTGTTAGGTTGGCAGAAGCTGGGACGAGTCATGGGAGCTCACTCTGTTATGCGGCGCTAGGGATTCGAACAGTCGAACTGCCGACCTTTCTGATCGACAAGCTCAGCGTCTTAGCCACCGCATCCCCATTATTGGGAACACACAAAAGGGCTTAAGGCTAGAATGTTATATAACCCAACTGTATGTTATATCACACAACTGTATCTGAAGTGTTCAAATCTGACTTCCAAAAACATGTCATCCTAGCTTGAATCTGACTTCCAGATTTAGCATTATAAAAACTTCTGGGTGCTGTGGAAAGATCAAAGTTTGGTCTAGTGGCTAAGGCACCTGGCTCGAAACTAGGAGACTGGGAGTTCTAGTCCCGTCTTAGGCATGAAAGCCAGTGGAGTGACTTTGGGCCAATCACCAGGAGTTCTAGCCCTGCCTTAGGGGTGAAAGCCATCCCATTCTTTCAACCAAACCCATCTCACAGGGTTGTTGTGGGGTGGAGGAACAGGAGGAAGAAAGAGCATTCAATAACATTTGCCGTCTTGAGCTGATTATTTTTTTTTAAAAAAAAGTGGGACATAAATTAAATAAATAAATTGTCCCTAGCAGGAAATAACACATTGGAATTGGAATTGGATTGGAATTGGAAAGTTTATTTATAGGCCGCCCTTTTCCCTGGGGGGACTCAGGGCGGCTTACAATTCATGGGGAGGGGAATACAAACAGTGAGACATAAAACAATACATAATTAAAAATAGAACACAACATTCATCATTCAGGAGGGGACGGATTACAATCTAACCCCAGGCCTGAAGGGATAGCCAGATCTTAAGGGCTGTGCGGAAGGTCTGGAGGGTGGTGAGGGTACAGATCTCCACGGGGAGATCGTTCCAAAGGGTCGGAGCTACTACCGAGAAGGCTCTCCTCCACGTAGTCGTCAGTCGACACTGACTGGCAGATGGAATTCGGAGGAGGCCTAATCTGTGTGATCTAATTGGTCGCGAGGAGGTGATTGGCAGGAGGCGGTCTCTCAAGTACCCAGATCCACTACCATGAAGGGCTTTATGGGTGGTAAGTAGCACCTTGAAGCGCACCCGGAGATCAACAGGTAGCCAGCGCAGGGCAAACAATAGATACAAATTCAAGGTAAATCGCTCCAAACTCGATTGCAGAAGATACAACTTCAGCCACAGAGTGGTCAACGCCTGGAATGCTCTGCTTGACTCCGTTGTTACATCCTCAAACCCCTCACAGCTTCAACCTCAAACTGTCCAACTGTGGACCTGACCCCATTCCTAAGAGGTCCATAAAGGGGGCGTGCATAAGCCCACCAGCGTGCCTACTCTCCCCATTTATTCGTGCCCATTTCCTGTGTTTCTTATTCCTGTTATCTTGTACTTGGCAAACTAAATAAAATAAATAAGTAGGACTGGAGAAGGTACAGAGGACACTTAGAACATGTATTCTCTAGGGAATGTCCTCCGCCACAACAGATCCCAAATTTCTAGAAATGTGAAAACTCCGTCCCTGGATGAGAAAAACAGAATAGCCAAACCATTCCCAAGGAGCTGGAAGAAAACACGAGAGAAGGGAGAGAAAGGGGGATTTTAGGAGGGCGTACACTGTTTAATCTGTACCCAGTTACATTTTTCAAAAGGGGAACTTTTGAAGGGAGAATTGATTTACGGCTGGGCCCGGCGCTATTTCTTCCCTCGCTTTCATTCGCCTCCCCTCCTGCTGCTCCTCCGGGCCTCGTCCAGGGTTGAGAAACCCACACTCAGCAGGTGTGCTTGTCCTGTCAGATCTAACAAAAGGCCGAAACAAGTTGATATCTTTTTATTTCGGCTCAACCCGGAAATACCATTCCACCAATTAGAACGGCTATAAGAAGAGCTAAGCAGGCTGCAGGGCTTTGCTCTCGCGTGAAGACTTCTCTCGCAGGGAGCCTTCGCATTAGAAAAATGGAAGCCAGGTTTTTTAAAAAAAAAATAAAAAAAGACTTTTATAGGGCCAGCAATTTGAAATAGAACTTAGAATCTAAACTGGAAAAGAAAGTAGGGAGAAGATATAGAACCCCGCGATGCATTGTTAAATGGAAAAGGAAGGGGGGAAGGGGAAAACCGAAAAGAAAATATTAAATATATAAGTATATATCTAAGAGCGAGACATAAAGGGGGGGGGAATATAGCTAGGATGGATTAGCGAAGGTAGTGATATCAAATTATATTTGGGTTTGTGGAAATACCATTCCAAGGAAACATAAACTGAGACCTGAAAGAGACACCTACAATAATAGAAAAGAAAGAGAGAGAGGAGGAGAGAAGGAAAGGAAGATAGGGAAAGGAGAAAGGAGAAAGAAGTAAGGAGAGGAGGATGAAAGGGAGAGAAAGAGAAGGAGAGGGTAGGAAGGGGAAGGAGAAAGGGAAGGGAAGAAGGAAGGGAAAGGAGAGGAGGATGGAAGGGAGAGGAAGAGAAGGAGAGTGGGTAGGAAGGGGAAGAGGAAGAGTAGGAGTAGGAGAAAAGTAAGGGAAGAAGGAAGAGAAAGGAAAGGAGGAAGGAAGGAAGTAGAGAAGGGAGGGAGGGAGAAAAGAAAAGGAAAAGAAGGTGGCATTACAAAAGGAGAAAAGGATGGTAAATAAAACAACCCAAACTGTATATTATAACCTATTAAATGAAATAGCAAATCTATAAGAATGATAAATGTAAGGAAGAGTAGCAATTATGTGAATGTATACTTAAAATGGTATGTAAGATAATTTTAAAAAATATTCTTTAAAAAAAGAAAAAGAAAGAAATAGAACTTAGAATCGTAGGGCTGGAAGGGACCTTGGAGGTCTTCTAGCCCAGCCTCTTGCTCAAGGCAGGAGAACTTATACCCGTGATGGCGAACCCATGGCAAGTGTGCCAGAAGTGGCAGGCAGAGAGAGCCCTCTTTATGGGCACGCACAGCATTGCCAGCTGGTCTTCGGGGCACGTGTGTGCTGGAACACTGGAAAATGGCCTGAAAATGCCAAATAAAAATGCCCCAAAACCAGGCTGTTTTCGGGCCTTTTTTTTTTTTTTTTTGGCTGTTTTTTTGGCTGTTTTCAGGCTGTCTTTTGGGTCATTTTCAGGCTATTTTGGGGCCAAAAAAAACAGCCTGAAAAATGATCTGAAAACAGCCTAAGAACAGGCACATACGTGCTGCACAGCTGGTCTTCAAGTTACCAGTGCTCTGGTGCACGGACAGCAATGGTGGGTTCCAAAAAATTTTGGAACCTCTTCTGTAGGTGTGGCCTGCTTTCCAGGTCCACTGGTAGAACCTCTTCTAACCAGTTCGGTAGATTTGACGAACCGGTTCTATCGAATAGGTGCGAACTGGTAGGAACCGACCTCTGACGGACAGGCATATGCATTCTGATTTGGGCACGTGGTGCCGAAAAAGTTCGCCATCATTGACTTTCCACCATCCTGGTCAAATGGTTTTCCAGTCTATTTTTGAAGACCTCCTCCACTGACGAAGCATCCATAGCTTTTGGAGACAAGCCATTCCACCGATTGAAATGTTTTTTTTTTTTGATGGGCGGGCATTTTGTAGTTCCCATTGAATGTCTGGTGCCCTAAATTATTCCTACAAATACCCAGGGTATGCATATGCCTTCTAAAGGATGCTCAGCAGTAGTGGGATTCAAATAATGCCACAACCGGTTCTCGGTCCTAATGATTTCTTCCAACAACCAGTTCACCAAACTGCTCAAAAAGTTAACAACCGGTTCACACACACACACATGCACACGCACACACACACAAACAAACAAACAACACCACACACACACACACACGAAGAGAAAGACATCACGTTCTCCGGAACTTAAATTATATTATCATGATGTCTCTCTCTTTTCTTATAGCTACACCTGGAACTCTTATTTTTAGGATAATTCTATATATAATTCTATATATCAATCAATCTATCTATCTATCATCTATCTATCTATCTATCTATCTATCTATCTATCATCTATCTATCTATCTATCTATCTATCTATCTATCTATCTATCTGCAGGGCAATATAACCAATTCTAGGCCTAGGTTCATTTAACTAGAGAAATTTTGCCATGTGTAGATCTAGGTTGCATTTAAAAAAAAAACACACACACACAGAGGGAAAAAATCTTTTTAACACTGCTGGGCTAGCCCTGTTTGCCTGTCCAGTTTTTCCTACGATGATATTTTTCAACTGTCACACATATTTGTTTACACGTGTTAATGCAAGTCATCACAAGCTCGCAAATATTTGGCCAACGTCAGCAATCACCTTCGAACACGCTAAAGCTGCCATGAAAACAGCTGTACTTGAGTTTTAAAAAGGAAATTAAAAAAATCTCATTTGTTCTTTCAGGCTTCCTCACTTGTAACAACCTTTAAAGATATGGAGTTCATTATCAAACCACTCCCCCCCCCCCCACACACACACACTGCATTTCAGAAGTGAGTCGCCTATGGCTAATCTAGAAACCGAATGTATCTCAACCATACAGATACATTTGCATGCTCCTGACTTCGGTAGACAATAACTCTGCGGTAGTTAATAGGACGTCTCTTTACAGTAATTAAAGATATTTGTTCCAAAGCTCAGGAAAACCAGCGCAGGTTAGAACAAAGGGCCAAGCTGTGATCTTTGCTTTGTTCGTGCTTCTTTACAGTCAAGCCACAGAATCAAAACAGCGATTACAAAATCCCACACACCATTGTACGTTTAAGCCAGCTCCTCCTAACACCTACACAACCAATGGCTTCAAAGTTATAGATTATTACACAGGAGATCAAAGGACGTACAGTAATTTGCAGTCATTTGCCCTGTGGAAATGCCAATCTTGATCGCTGGTTTCTGCATTTCGTTTTCTAGCTTCCAACAGTACTTCTTTCTTTCTCTCTCCCTCCCTCCCTTCCATCCCCACTCTTAAAGCAGCTTTTAAGTCTGATATTTTAATTTTGAAATGGGCCAAACCTTTTAGCCTTCCCCCCACAGAAATTAAAATGTTACTCTGTTACCTAGCTGGGGTAATGCATTTGCAAGAAAATCACCATGTTCAAAGAGTACCAAGAACTCCCCATTTCAATCCTGAGCTACAAATATTCTCCTTTATTGGTAAAGTTTTCTCTTTGCACACTGGCATTCAAGCAAAGCCTTTGAATGAAATGTTCAGGGCTTATTAATAGTTTACGCATCTTCCAGTGAAACAAGCATCGGATGCCCACAGAAGCAGGACAACAGAGAAATAAACATAAACAACCAGGGGGGAAAAATGCAAAGACAACTAACTAATTGGCCATAAAGACCACAAAGTATCACTTCAGCTCTGAAAGGACAGATTTCCAGAAAAGAGGGTCACACTTTGTCCCCAAAAAAATGCTTTTTTTCAAAAGGCAAGTGGACTTTCTTTCTTTTTTTCCCCTTCAAGATGTTTTGCTTCTCATCCAGAACTGAAGAAGCTTCTTAGTTGAGAAGCAAAACGTCTTCGAGGGAAAACCAAAGAAGTCCGATTGGCTTTTGGGAAAGGGGAAAAAAAGCACCTTTGAGACAACCATGACCTGGATGATTGAGAATTTCCATAAACAGGATCACAGTTTGAGATTTTTGTCATAACTAAAATTGATGAAAAAAAGACCGGGTACAACATTGAAAAAGAAAAATTAGCTAGGTCCTTACCAAAAACCCTGCAAAATTGGTGTAGCGCATAATGCTTTGAGAACTGGATCAATTTTGATTCGAGATACGTTGTGTTTTATTATTTATTGCTTTGGGTTTGCTAGGTATGTTTTACATGTTGCACTTTTATTTTTTGTTTAAACCTAAAGGAAGATGTTTTATTATGTATCTGAACTGAAGGAAATTGGAGATTACTCTTTTTCCATCTTATTTTTTTTTTTTATAATTCTGCTTTTTCTTGCTTTCTTTCTCTTTCTAACATTTTACTGGTAATTCTGTATTTTATCCATTTTGAAATTCAATAAAGGAATTATCTACACATTATGCAACGTATGGTGATTCTGGCTGAGGTTTTAGTCCAATAAGCATTTGCAGCTTTAGGAAAACTCTCAAGAGAAAAAGGCAAGTTAGAAACACTCAGTGAGGAAAAAAAATAAAACTTGCACAAGCTTCTTTGTGGCCACATGGAAATATCCTGCCCACTTAATATTTTTTAAAAAGTATTTATTTATCTATTTAGAGAGTTTATACGGCCTCCCATTCACTCTCGGTGACTCTGGGCAGCTTACAATTTTTTTTTTCTATTTTGTCAATTGAGTCTCAATTCGCTTGGTTGGTTCAGAGATATTGCAAATGGCACGTGTGCTTCCCCTTAACCCTCCGGTTCTGCTCGAGTCCGGATTAAATGTCTTTTTAAAGGCGCATCTTTCAACCCCAGCATAAGCTTTCCTAAATGGACATGTTGAAGACAGAAGTCCATTTTGGACAGGCAATATTTGCAAAAGAGAGAGAGAGAGAGAGAGAGGGAGAGGGAGGGAGGGAGGAAAAAAGCCATTCGTGGCTCCAACTATTCAGCTAGGACTTTCAAAACTCCGCAATATTTATACTCTGCAGTTACTCCTTACCAATTACACACACCCCTTATCCCCCCCCCCCCCGGGTTTCCATAGCAGGGGATTTTGGAGTTGTTGCTATGAAATACACATAGTTTCTCTCTTAACTGCCCACCCCTCCCAAACCTTTGGGGGCGATCATGAGGAGGGAGGGGGGAGAACCTCCTGAATGTTAGACAAAAGCTGATGTACAACCAGAAATGTCCTCTTTTGTCTGCCGGCAGACCACTTGCAAAGTCATATTATGTCGCGCCGATTGAAGTGACCATGTTTTAACCCACTCCGGGCACAAAGACAGCCCTAAATTTTAGTGACAAGCGTGAAGTGGGAAAGAAAGGCCAGGGAGAAAAGAAAAGGGGCCGAGATTAGAAGCAGCCCGAAAGTCAAAAAGGCAGAGAAGATTTTTTTTTTTTAAAAAAAAGATTAAATCAATAATTAAAAAAAAAAAACATCTCTGGGCATCCTACACTTAGATTGACCGTACAGCCAATATGGAATTGGGATTGTCACTGTGTACACTTGAGAATGTGTTGTCACTTTGAGAACTTGTGCGATATCACAACAAAAACACTACCCTAGAAAGCTTACAGGGCCATGTATTTTTTCCTGTGTGTTTGTGTTGTTGTTGTTGTTGTTGTTGTTGTTGTTGTGTGGCGATGGGACATAGTAAAGGAGATGAGTTGAGGAAAGCAGCAGGCACAGAAAAACTACGGAGAGTGAAATGAATGATTTATTTTAAAAGGATATACTTTTTTGTGTTAAGAAAAAGGAAGGGGAGGGGGAAAAAAAACAATTTCCTAGTTAGAATTCAGGATTACACTGAACTCAAATTCCGGTTTGTTGGAGTCGAATTAAATTCCTTCACACCAGAAAGAAGCAGCCCATTTCTGAGTGTGTTGTTAATGTACCAGGGGGGAGACCCCACCACAGAATGCCTCATTTCCCTCCCCCTCCCCATTTTGACCTGCATCAATTTTATGCTCTAGAAAATGTCCCAGCAAATTGGCTTCATCTCACCAAGCGAAGTATAGATGTCCAGATGAACCACAAAGTGGTGACTTATTTATTTATTTCAAGGACAAAAAACACCTTACGCCAATCATGTCCTACAGCCCTGTGGAGATTTCGCTCCCACTTCAAAAGTCAACCTGGGAATTCCCTTTAGCTGAGCTTTCAGTGCAATTGTCTATCATACATGCGAAACTTTGGAAAGTCTGCAATGAAACCCTGGTTGGCATTTGACAAGGGTTGAGTATTATTATTATTATTATTATTATTATTATTATTATTATTATTTCTTTGTGATGAGGTCTCTTGTTCAGTTGCAAATTTAAATAGCCGCTTATGCTATGCTGGGTAAAGGCTTGCAAAATTCAGTATTCCCCGCTGGCTAACTAGAGAATTTTAGCTTATGCAATCCTGAACTAGAGAAATTGGCTGCAATAAATGAAATGCTTCACAGTTTTGGAACCATGAAATCTGGGTGAGTTGTTTTAACCGGGTAGGCTGTGATGTTAGGTCAGTCTGAAGAATCAGCCGGGTTATCAAGAATGAGCAAATGTCTAAAACGAGAAGATTAAATAAAAAAGGACATCTCCCAGGATAGGAAGGAAGGAAGGAAGGAAGGAAGGAAGGAAGGAAGGAAGGAAGGAAGGAAGGAAGGAAGGAAGGGAGAACCTTTCTCAAATTTCTTCTTGACCTCCTGGAGCTTTCTCAAATTTCTTCTTGACATCCTGAGGACTAGCCTCTTGCAATTGTAGCCTGTCCTTGGAGAACCGCGGGTCCCAGAGCATCCCAAAGGAGACCCAAGCATCTGATTCAGGCTGGTTTTGTTTGCTTTTCGAAATAAAGCGCCTTCCCCAGGTTTAAGCAAAGGCTGGCAATGAATAATTGCCCCGCTTTGAAGGACTGGTGGATATTGGCTATAATAATGCTCGTTTGGACAGGCACCAGCTGCTTCTCAGCCGCCCTACTCCGGGCAGTTTGGGGGAAGGACCTCTAGGGAAAAGGAGCCGCTCTAGTGGGAAGCGCTAAGGGCACATTTGATCCTAATGGCGAGGGCAGCTCCGATTATTGTTTTAAACGACCACGAAACAGCCATTCAGAGGTCCCTCCCTGTCCCCTGCCTTCTCTGTTTCTTGGTTCCCACCTTAAAGGACCCCCGCAGCTATCCAAAAGCTGCGCACCAATGCCAAGAAAGCGTGGGCGTCGCGGCGCCTGGCCTTCGCTCTTGGGGGGCTCTCCGGAGGCGACAGCCCTGGGCTCAGCCCCACCGCCTTTCTCCCTTGGGGGAAAAGGCCCAGAAGCTCGCCAGGGTCTTTCGGAGGGCCCATTGAAACCGATTCCCCTTCGGTATGTCAGCCACTCGGGAAAGCGCAGCGCCAGTGCTAGGTTTTCCACCGAGAGCGAACGGGCTCTCCCGCAAAAGGACGGACCTCGGGAGCCCGCCCGTCCGCCCGCTCTCCAAGGCGCTCTTCGGCTTTGGCCCCGGGCGGTGTGGATCGGTCATCATCCCCACCGCCCATCTGTGGCCCCGTCACGTCCCCCTAAAGCGGCGCAACTCGAAGCGGAGTCCCCGCGGCAGGTGCGTAATCGCGCTTTCCCCGGCGAACTTCGACGGCTTCTTCGGGATTTCTCGCCGGCTTTCAGTGTAAGCTCAGGTTAAGACGGGGAGGGGGAGTAGAACGATGCCTCCTCCATAATAAGTCAGTCAAACGAAAATGCCTAATTATGCTCCCCGAGAGAGAGCGTATTCTCTTGGGGGCGGGTGGGCTTCATTGGAGGGTCTGTCTACCAGCCACGACTATGGGATGCCTGGGGAACCGCGACCGCCTGGACTTGGGGTGGAGAGCTGGATGACCATGGAATCATCCCCCCCTCACCCTTGATAAAGAGGGTGGAGATAAACACCAAGAACAAAGGCGAGAAGGACCAGTGGAGATGATCTTAAAGGTTGGTTTGTGGCATGAAAGCTGCCTTCCGCGCCCGCGAATTGGGCTTGCTGTGCATAAGAGGCTCCATTTAGCTAGGGCTGGTTAGTCTGCCGTCGGGTGGGCGGGGGTCGCACGAAAATTTTAAATAGAGATGGGAAATGAAGGGCCAGTTCTTTAAAAGGGATGAAGACGAGAGGAAAGAAAAGGAAGGGAAAGGAACTGAACGGAATATAGAAGAAGGGAAGGGAAAAGAAAGGAAAGAGCGAGTGCAAAGAAAGGGAAATGAAAAAGGGAAAAAAGAGGGATGAGTAGAAAGAAGAAGAGAAAGGGAAATAGAGAAGGAAGGCAACAGGGAGAAATAAGAAAGGGAAATGAAAGAGTGGGGAAGAGAAGGAAGGGAAGGAAGGGAAGAAAAGGGAGAAGGGAAGAAGGAGACAAAAGGAAAAACAGAAAAGTGAATTACGGAAAGAGGAAGTAAAAAGACGAGGAAGGAGAGGGAGATGAGAATGGGGAAAGGGGAAGGAAGGAAGGAAGGAAGGAAGGAAGGAAGGAGAGAACGGGAAGGTAAGGAGCAGAGAAACGGACAAACAAGATGAAGGGAAGGGAGGAATGAGAAAAAGGAAAGAAGAAAGGGAAGGAAAGAAGATAACAGGAAAGCGAGAAAGAAAAAGAAGATAGCTGGTGAGGGCCCCCCGAAATCTCTCCAGGGGGAACAGATAGCCCAGCTCCTTCTCCCCCCCCCCCCCATAAAAAAGCGCCAGGCCTGGTGAAGGAAGAGGGGGGGCTTCTCTTGGCTGCGAAGCACTCACTCTTTCTTATCCTCCCTTCGAGCCACGCGTCTCCACTCCCGACGCGCTCACCGGGCAGCCTTAAGCCGACTGCCAGCGGCCGGGCCGAACAGGCAGCTCGGCTTCCTCGCCTTCGTTCCCTCCGGCCGAACTTGTGCGGATTACAAACTCAGATATATATTTTTTTTGGAGATGGGGGGGGGGAGAGAGATTCCGCGCTTTTTTTGGTTGCTTCTTGCAAAGCCAATAATTCCTCCCTCCCCATTTAAACACGTCGCCAGTTTTACCCAAGGCAGGGACGGGGGGGGGGGAGAGACTTTTAACAACCGTCCCACCCACCCCCTCCTTTCCAGCTCCCGCTTTAGAGTTTTGGGGTGTAGAAACGAACGCCCGAAAGTCGCGAAAACTGCGTCGGTTTTGGAGGCCTGAAAAGCCACGCGCCGACTCCGAATTAAGGGGAGGCGCCTTTCCCGACCTCGTTGGTTAAAAGCGGGGTTGGGAGAAGGGTGACTCCTGAATCGGGTCGCTTAAAAAGCGGGGTGGGTGGGGGTTGTTTAATCCATGCGAGGCTGAGTCCCGGGTAGGCTGACAGGGGGGAAAAAAGAGAGAGTTAAACAGAAGAAAGATGGAAAACAAAAGAACTTCCAAAAAGAAAAGAAAAAAGACTAAATGATCAGCGAATGCCACAATGAAACCGGGATGCGTGATTTAAAAAAATATATACAATAAATAAAAAAGAGGCTTTTCGGTTTTACTTGGCCATCGATCTTGGGAAGATGGATTCCAGAGAATCTACGCCTCCCCCCCCCTTTTTTTTTTTCTATCCTGACTGCCAAACTTTTTAGTTCGAAGGGAGAAAAAAAAATCCAGCTCCAATCGTTTTTTTAGTCGCAGGCAGCTTATTTCGGAGAAGGCCGCCTTCTCACGTACAAAATCAAATTCTTCCTTTTAGACACATACACAGACGCCCGCGCTCTAGTTTTTTTTCAGCACCATATTCAGGAAGGATTTATATATATAAATATATATAAATTAAGTACAAAAAAGGCAACAGTAAAAAAAATATTGGGTTTCTGTCTGGATGGTCTCTTGTGACGAGCCTAATGACACAGAGTGGAAGTGTGACCTTCCTCCCATACTTGGGCATACCAGGGGTTGTGACTTTAAGTATATATATATATAAAGATCCCTGAAACCTTTCTTCTATTGCATAACTTTCCTTGGGAATAAGCAACGCCTTTCTCCACCCCCCTCCAAATGCATTTGCATGCAAACTAAAACGTGATGATGATGATGATGATGATGATGATGATGATGATTAATTGCTCCTTTTGGTTCCCCCCCCCCCAGTTTACAGTTTTTAGCGGCTTCTACCCAAGACTGCAAGGATCGAAATACCAACCTAAAAACAGGCTGGGAAAATAATAATAATAATAATAATAATAATAATAATAATAATAATAATAACCCCTTCCTTTGCAGAGATGCCCTGTTTTTATTTATTTATTTAAGGAAGGACAAAATTTGGATGGGATTTTCAATTGCAGTTATAAAATTCTCCACAGGTGGATTGTTGACAAAAAAGGGGGGGGGGAGTGTTTATATATTTTGCTTTCAAAAATAATTTTTTTTTTTTGCTTACCATGGTAAGCAAAGCAAAGCCAGAATGTATGTTTTAACCTTTTATCTGGAAAAACTGTAAAAGTGATGAAGATAAACAAGAATAATAACTACGTGAATAGTGAACTATGTGTATATAGAAGGGATTAAAAAATAAAAACTTTTTTTAAAAATCCTTTTTTTTTTTTAAAGAAAGTAATATTTGGATTTGTTTATTTAAATTCCCTATTTCTAAACCACCTCTCTCCTTCAGGGATTTGAATTGCTTCATGGAAAGTAGTAGAAGTCGATTTTTGAAATATACCCGATCTAAAAGAAAACTGGGGAGAGGCAGATTTCAGAAAAGAGAAAACAGGAAGGAAAAAGGCAGAGAAAGGGATGGCTATAAATTGTTCCCTTGGGAAAATAATAATAATAATAATAATAATAACAATAACAATAACAATAATAATAATAATAATAATAATAATAATAATAATAATAATAATAATAATAATAATACAAATAACCCAAGGTGAAGGCAAGCAACTCAGAGGGGATTCTGACTAGGAAGTGGCCCAAAATCTGCCAGAAATGAAATTCAAAAGCGACCCAAGCTGGATCTTTTACTTTCCTCGGCCTTTACTCGAAAAAATAACTTAATACGCTTGGGAATACTTAATGACACATATATGCAGCGAATGGGCCATCTCTCTCCACACACACACACACACACCAAATCCACTTGTGGTGAAGTCAAAGCATTTTTCGCGGATCCAACCTCCGATATCCACCCCAAATACCCTATGCGACCTTTTTTTTTAATTTTTGAATTGCGCACAACAAGCCAGCAGAGTAGGTCAAAGAGGAGGAGGGGAGGATAAAGGAAGAAGAGAGAGACCGGAGGGGGAAATCAGTTAAACCCCAGGATGGTGACACTCAAGAGACTTAAAGCAACAATGGAACTTCTGCTGGATGAAGCAACAATGGGGTTTTAAAGCAAAAGGGTGGAGCTCCAGCTCTTTGATCCGAAAGCCCGCTTATTCTCTTGGAAATCCTCCTCAAATGTTCGCCTTCACTGCTTTCGGCCTCTCCCGCTACTACCCCATTCCACCAGGATACAGTTATAAATGAGATCAAACCAGGGAAAGCAGCGGTGAAGAATTCCAGTGGCAAAAAAAAAAAAAAGGAAAGGTTTAAAAATAAATAAAGGTGAAGATCTTACTGTTGGTAGTCTTGCTTGCAGTAAAGCTTCCGGTCTCGAAAGTAGCAGCTAGTGGTTAGCGCCTGTTGGCAGGCGGCGCATTGCAAGCACTCTTCGTGCCACGAGGATTCGTTGACACGCATCAGGAAGCGGTCGGAGATGGGACGCTGGCACCCCTCGCAAACCGACTGGTGTTGGCAATCGGACCCTGAAGGAGGGAAGGGAAGCAAGAGAAGAGACAGAGAGAGGGTGCGGGGAGTGGGGTAGGAAAAAAAAGATGTATGAAAAAAAAGCAAGGCAAGAATCACCAAAATAAAAGAAAAAGCAGCAATCACAGGGTTTTTAAGAAGGATTGGCTTTGAAACGCCTGGATGGCTCAATCCTCCTTAATTCCCACTCGAGATTTAGAATTGCGCCAGATATAGTTATCTGAAGGCTTCCTTCCTACAATTACTCGTTGGTTGTTTAGCCATGGACTTCAGGGGGATCAAAACGAATCTGAGCTGGAGAAGCCAACTGGTCTGGGAAAGAAGAGCAGACAATTAAAAATCTCCGCTCTCCATTCCTCAACCTGCGCCCAACACCAGGAGAAGAGAATCCAGATTAAGGGAGACAGGGATGAGTTTCTGATGGGAATCCAAAAAGGTACAATCTCTGTTCTTGATTATTAAGACCTCTCCTGCCACTGCTGGTCTCTTCAGAAGGAACACCTGAGGCTCACTTCCAAGAAGACCTGTCTGGGATCGTGGTCAAGGCAAAAGTCACCTTTGGCCATTTGTATCCCTGAACTCCTTCGCCTGGAATCATCCCCTCAAAAGCACATTTATTGTACCATAGAAGTTACCATCGTCAGTTCTCTTTTACTAGCAATAGTACTGCTGTAGCGCACAGTTGTCATTATGACTATTGTCTCCTTCGGCCTGGCTAAAAAAAATAAACTATAAGATAATGGCGGGGGAATAATAATAATAATAATAATAATAATTTTAATAATAATAATTTAAATAATAATAATTTTAATAAGGTAGTTGGTTGATACCTAGGACGCTGGCAGCAAACAGTATCAACCAATAGCACCAGTCAATGGTATTTGTGATGCATTTTTGAATGTTCAGTTGGCTGAGTTTCATGTTTAATGAATAAAGTATATACCAATAATAAAATCCATAATAATATGGATGAAACATGCAACAGTGATACCCATCGTCATCGGGGCACTTGGCAACATGTCCAAGAATTTTACAAAACACATCAAGAAATTGCAGCTTCCTGCAGTTAAATCAGCGGAGTTGCAAAAAAAAAACCTGTGCTACTCGGAACATCGTATATTTTAAGAAGGTCCTTGGTTGATACCCAGGACGCTGGCAGCAACTCGAATCAACCATTAGCACCAGAAAATGGTATTTGTGACCCAACTTTAAATGTTCAGTTGACTGAGTTTCATGTTTAATGAATAAAAGAAATAATAATAATAAGTTCCACTACTTGGTTGATACCCAGGACGCTGGCAGCAACTCGTATCAACCATTAGCACCAGTCAATGGTATTTGTGACCCATCTTTAAATGTTCAGTTGACTGAGTTCCCATGTTTAGTTAATAAAAGAAGTAATAATAGTAATAATCGCATTTGTCCAACTATACAAACAGGCCAAGAAGTTTGTCGCAATGCTTACCAAGTTAAAAACACAGAGTTTTAACCGCCTTTCCCTATTCAGCCCTGGCCTAAATTGGTACATTATTAAGGTATGGGTGGCCTAAATACCAGGGTTTATTAACTGCATGGTGGGGATGAGGAACCCTATTAACACCATCAAGATAAAAGGGGGAAAGGAAGAACGGGCCTTGCAAATCAGAAGAAACGAGGGAGCTACAGAGCCCTTGGCTGGATTGACAGCCTACAAATCTCTCTCTTTTGGTGTGGGGGGAGAAGTTTTCTCGGAATTTGGCAGGCGGTTGTTACTGGGGAGGTGGCTGGAAAACGCTGCAGACAGTTAAGGGAAAGTTTGCCTTAAGGAACGGTCGTGTGTTCTTGGACGGCGGCGGCTGGAAGATTTAACTTGGCCAGCTTAAGATCCACGCGCGGAGGGAAGGAATTTGCGGGGGGGGGGAGGCGGAGTTGCAGTGGGGATTGAGGCCCGGTTGGAGCCGGGTTTAAACTCTGAGAGGTTGTGAGAAGAGGGAGAAGAAAGGGAGAGGAAAGAACAAAACGCGAGCGCATCTGGCGGAAGGAAAGCAATGGGCCCCGTCTTTCTCCGCTTCCTCAGAGAACCAGAAGTTCAAGATTAAAATCAGTTCACCGCGAGAAGTATCGGGGAGGCGCACAACACACGCAGACACAAACACAATCCGAATTTACGGCTCCCCTTGGAGATAACGCCTAAGCTGAGCGCTTCAGCCCGTCCGACAGGCGTCACTCCTGCTGCCCGGTCGTTTTCAGCCGGCGTTTAAAACAAGCGTGCCAAACGACCGAACTCTCTTGGAATCCGGGGACTGTCAACACGGGTGCCCCTTCTGACGTGCAAAGCAGCCCGAGAGGAAAGTGAGACCAGCGGCCTTTGAAATGCAGCTCGCTTCCCCCCTCCCATTTTTTTCTTTTTAATCGTCCACGCCAAGAAAGGTAAAAGCCTAGCCATTCGGGTTCCAAAATTGGACCGCGCGCGAAACGTAGCCTGGCGATCAGTACCAGGGTTTTTAAAGGGGGGGCGAGCCCCCTCCAAAACGAGGGGGGGAGCCGTAATGGATTGGAAGCTGGCAAAGGGATCAAATAAATCGCAAAGGGCTCCGGTTGAAGTCTTGCATCAACGCGGGAAGAAAAGCACACACACACACATACTTGTGTACCACTCAATCCGGAATGATGTAAGTCAAGGCCCGGCGCACAAGTGGCATGGAAAGTGGTTCCTCCCAATCTGCCCCGTGCTTTACGCGTGGATTCTCGGCCGGGATAACTCCCCCCTCTCCCTCGCCAAGTTGCCAAGCATCTCTCGCCGGGAATAGTTCGGCGCTGGAAACCGGGGAGAAAGGAGGAGAGGAGGAAAGGAGGGCGCGCGGGGCTGCTCCAACCGCCTCAGGATCGTGGTCAAGGAAGGCGAGTTTTATCTATATATGTTGGGCGCGGGGGGGGGGGAAGAGAAGGTGTTTAACTTACAGGAAAGTTGGGAGGGGAGCAAAGCGGAAGAGCCAAACTCACCTAGCAGGACTCCCAAAGTCGCGGGCCCCGAGCGCAGCGGCCGATCCTCCATTTTAATCCCGTCCAGCATCTTGGCGCAATTGATCGAGCCGCGATTCAAGCAGTTTTCCAGCGCCTCCGGTCCCGCGGCCACGTCCATGGGGCGGAAGGCGGACTACGGTAGGAGGGGAAGGCAGCGGGCGATTAGTGGCCTCCCCGGCTGGGATCCGGACCGCGGAGAAGCGGGACGGTGCCGAGGGCAAAGGCGAGCGGGGCGCAGCCTAGAGGCCGAAGGAGCCGGCCGTCCATCGGCGGGGTGGCCGGGGAGGTCACCTGCTGGCTTGAAGGCGCCTCCGGGGCCCCTCTGTGGGTGGAGGGGGCGGCCAGGCCCTCCCCGAAGCAGGGGGACGCCTGGCAACGCATGCACCCGCGAGCGCAAGCTGTCTCCTCTGGAGCTCTCCTCGGCCCAAATGCCATCCAAAACTCACGAGCCGGGAGGCGCTCCGTTTACAAGCGGCGGAAAGCTGCTGCGGAGGAATACATCCGCCCCGCCAGCGCCTCCCCTCCTCCTCCCCTCCTTTTCCCAAAAAGGCGTGGGGAGGGCAGAGTGAGAGTGAGAGACCGAGGGAGAAGAGGAGGAGGAGGGCTAAAGGAAAGAGGGAAAAAAAAAACTTGCTGACATTTGAACTCCCAATCGGTGTGCCTAATATCCCTACGCCGCAGTGAGGCGGTCCCTCGCCTGTCAAATAGTGCCGCCGCTTACGCGCAGGGGAGAAAAAAATGGGGGCAGCCCCCAAAAAAGTGAACGGGGGAAAGAAAGAAAAAAGGGAGCGACAGGGATCGAGGAAAACAGCAGGGAGGAGAGGAAAGGAGGGGGGGCAGAGAGAGAGAAAGACGAGGCAAGCCCCCTCCCTCGAGGGGCAGTCAGTCGTGACAAAAGGAACCCTCAGCCAGGTGGAGAACAGGAGGGGAATTTTTGGCAGGTAACCCGTCCGGAGACGTAAATGACGAGTAGGCGCTGCGGAGAGAAAGGGAGGGAGTGGGAGGCAGAGAAATGCCGGAGAGGAAAACTTGAAGAGAGGGAGAAAGAGACGTTTACGGTGGGGCGGTTTAAAATTAATAATTGGGTAAGGCAACGGAGGGGGGGGGGGATTGCAAATGGGAGGGGGTAGTTAGGGACTACCCAGCTCCTGTCAACTGAACAGGGCGGGGAGGGGGATGCAGAGAAAGCAAGAAGGAAGAAAAAGACTGCGTGGATCTGTGCCCCCCACCTTCCATCTCCTGCGCCCAAGCAGCCACCTAAATTCACAGCCGGCTCACCTCGCTTGGCAGGTAAGCTCCTTTGCTCCTCTTCCTTTCTGGGGAGGGGGATATGCGCCCTTCCTTCTAACCTGGACGCGGCCACTACTTGAAGTTTATGTCCTGGAAGCGGGGGGGGGGGAATGGGGGTGGGGGGTTCTCTGCTGGTTTGGGGAACCCGTGAGAAAGCCCCTTGAGTGATGTTTCCAACGCGCACTCGGGACTGGAGATCCCTCCATCAGGGACTCGGGGGAGGATAGGAAAACCGGGTGGTGGAAGGGGTAACTACCTCCTCCCGTCTCCCTTTCCTCCAGCAAGCCTCTTGCGAGATCGGGGTGGGAGAAGGGGCAGAACGGAGGGTACCTGGCGAAGGGGAGGGGGGGAAACCCTTAGAAACTGCGCGCAGACGCCCAACCTCGGTCAGCCTCGATTCGGGAAACCCCAAACGCCAAACCAAATTCTGCACCCAGGAATCGGTGTGTGTGTGTGTGTGTAGGGGGTCGTCTTAAATCTCCCCCCCCCCCGAGTTTAAACCCGCCTAGCGGATCACCACCTCTGCTTTTTCAACCCCCGGAGCGAGCGATCCAGCCACCCTAAAAGCGGCAAACCCACCCACCCGCGCGCAAGCGCCCACCCTCTCGCTTGCAGACACCTTCGAGCCAAGTTCTCCGCGTGTTTTATTCCCTCCCCCCCCCCCAGCCGCGACTAAGCTGCTCGGCGATGTTCAGAGGGCCACGGCGCGCAGCCTTCCTTTCTTGCGGTGCGGTGGGGCGAGAGAAGAGTGGGCGCCTGAAATTTTGAGTGGGCTTGGAGGAGGAAAAAAAAGGTAGGCCTATCCTGGCGCGATAGAGCCGATCTTTTTTAAAAATTCCAATTCTGCTTCCTGGCGCGCGTAAAAACGCAAGCCGCCTTTGGTCGTTTTTTTTTTTTTTTGGCGAATTTGACCCCCCCCCCCCCGCTTTAATAGAGACGCATATAGGATTACTCTCGTCTTCCTCCTTCTGGGCCTGTGAAAGCGAGTGTGCTCGGTTTCTTAACTGTAGGTAGAACCCAAAACGCCCAACCATAGAGAGGCCTCAAAAAAAAAGGAGCGGGGATCGGTGTCCCCCGCCCCCCCTCCCCGCCACGTTAACTCGGCCTGGCATTTCATTTTATTTCCATCCTGAAAAAAAATGTCTAACTGCCGGTGGAATCTTAGGTATTTCGGCTCTTTAATTCTCAACGAGACAGAGATTTCAGTTGTTGGCTCTCTCTTTTGGGCGGGGCGAGGTGGATTAAGAAATGACAAGCTCCTAATTTTGTCCTGCTCGCCCAGGATGAGGCTGGGTCCAAATCCATCCCGCCTCCGAGTTAGACCCATTGGGAATCGGTGGAAAGAAGCAGGCTTTGAGCCTCCTTGGCTTGCTAAATTCACGATAAAATCTATTTTACAATCTTACAGCGAGTCTTACACACTAAATTACAGAGCGTCCCTACAATTATTTAACACCGACAGCTTCTGAGTACATCTTTTGTCGCCCGTTTCCAAAGCAGGAGGTTTGTTAACTTTCGCAAAATATCAAGGTGAAATGGCATGGGAAGGACTTTTTGCCTTTGATGATCCAACGTTTAACTTCCGGACTTTAAAAAAAAAAAAGGATTGTGCAACAAGACTGACCTTGGCCAGCCTCAGCTCGCCTCACCTCACGGGGTTGTTGTGGGGAAAATAGGAGGAGGAAAAAGTATTAGATACGTTCCTGGTCTTGAGTTATTTACAAAAATAATAATAATGGCGGGGTAGGGGAAAAACACTTTGTAAAAGATGGAATAAAATCAAAACCCCGTTGTTATGGTCCCTTAAGCTTCCTTTCCTTCGTTTTAAATTCTGTTCTGGAGCAAAGGGGTAGACATTTTCGTTTTCCCAAAATGCAAAAGGAAGGAAAATATCTCCGTTGCCTATCTCAAAACAGAACTCACAAACGCTCCTTGGTTACTGTTCCCGGATCTCCCAATCTCTTCCTGCTTGCTACGCCGGAGATCCAGAAATCTGTCACTTTCATACCTTTCCTTTGACATCCCCCCCCCCAGTTTAAAGATCTCTATCTGAGTAGGTTTGCCCCCCCCCCTCCACTCCTGCCCAGTAAAAATGCGATTTCTGCAGTCGGTGAGGGAAGAAAATCAGCGGCCACTAATAATAACAGTTCTTTAAATTTTGAGCTCGGAGCTAAAAAAAAAATATATCTACGTAATATTTCGAGATCCCGAAAAACCGAGTGGATTAGGCGGGGGGGGGGAGCGGTTCGGCTCAAAAGTGAAACCCAAAGTCTCTCTTCATCTAACCGAATTCAGAGTTTCTGACGAAACGAGCGTTTTCTTTCTCCAGCTTATCAACCGCGCTCCTATCACCGAAGGGAATTCCCGACCAAGAACTGAACAATTCGAAAAATTGAAAAGTGGCCGAAAAGCTCGCCTCCAGGCTGCGCTGAAGTCCGAGTGACCGGGAAAACTGGGGGGGAGTTTATTCGGAGAAATACGCCTCGTCCGGCCGCGCAAAAAAAAAACAACCCACCCCTAATTCCCCCAACCTTTACAAGGGACCAACAACCCACCCACCTACCCACCCGTGCTAAATTTTTATTCCTTTTAGGATTCGTTATAAATCAATTTAAAAAAAACCGCGTCTCTGGCCCTTGGAACAAATTCTAAACAGGCGTGAATAGGTGGGCGCAAGGAAATGGGAAGGGTCCCCATCTGAAAACTAGAACTCTTACGCCCATGAATGCCTTTCTTGCGTGGATTGGCAACGCGTGAGCAGACGCCTGACGCTAGAGTGCGCAACTCCCCCCCCAAAAAAAATTGTGCCCGCAACTCCAGATTTCATCGCATTAGGCCTCGTTTGCCAGTTTATATAGTCCAGATCTGGGTATTTTACGACCCCAGGCCCACATCCAGCCTTTTGGCTGTCTTGTCTGGCTCGCGCGGATTTTAACTTTGGTTCTCTTTTGAAAACGACTTTTGAAAAACAATTTTTGTTGCTTGCACAGATCTCTTGGTTTGGCTCCCCGCCAAAGTCCTGGCCACAGTCGTGTGGCCTCGTGGGGAAATTAATTGCCCATCCCTGATCTAGTTTTAATATCTCTCTCCAAAGGGAGCTCAACACGTGGATAGCTGAACCAGCTTAGGGTCCCGTTTCTTAGTTCTAGCAATCGGCCTCCGATCTGGAGTCGCTGCGGAGCGACTCTGGAGCAGATTCCCCCCCCCCCCGAAATAGAATAAAAGAAAAGAAATAAACGCCGGGTGAGGAGATTTGGGCAGAGAAGGTAGGTTCGGACAACGGGCGCTCCAGGTTGTCACCCCAAGAAACCGACTTCAGCGCGATCGCTTTTCCTTTTCAACCCGCATTCAATGGGAATACCTTCCCGAACCCAGTTAGTTGCGTTCCCACGAAATGGATCCACTGCTCTGGATTCCTGGATAGCTTACCAAATTGACCAAGCCGGGAAGAGGCTTTTTTGTCCCTAATCAGTAATTTAGCCACGATTAATGGGGAGGGAGAGACAAAGTTGACCTGGGTTAAGGAAGACGCGTGAAAGCAACCAAAGGGTGCGAAGTTTGAAACACGAGGATTAGTTCAGACGAGACGAGAGACGTAACATCCCCCCCAAGAACCCAGAGATGTGCCCCCCCAAAAAAGGTCCCAGAATAAAAAATCCATATTGGTGGGGGGGGGGATAATCCGAGACGCCACTTACCTCCGTTCCTCATTCGGGCCAACGGCATTCACTCATCGGTAACCGACTTCTGTCCGGGATCAAATCTGAATCGAGGGCCTCGGAGCGTCCCCCGATTTCCCCATTGGAGCGATTGGGGGGGGGGTGATGAAAGCGAATTTCAATCTTTTGGGGCGGTGCGCCTTAAATCCAAAGATGCAGATGCGTGTAGAGCTCTCATGTGCGAATCGGCTTGGGAACAAAATCGCCCTGGGGTTTCAAGGAAGACTTACTCACGAGGAGACTGAAAGAGAAAGCGGACAGGAACGTAGGGTTAGCCTACACTCCCGCACGCGAAAAGCCGCGGCTGTTGTAAAAGGTGGTTTAATTGGGCCCCCGTTCATATTGGATGAATCGAAGTTTAGCCATAAACCAGCCATAAACCAGCCAAAACGCTCTAACCTGCGTTTTGATCCCCCTTCTCTCCCCCCACATCTCTCCCTGCTTGAGGGACCCTGGACTCCCTCCCCCCCCTCGATCTGGATTCCCCAATTCGAATCCAAGATGGTTTTCCTAGTGGTCTCCTGTTCAACACCTGGCTGAAACTTCTACCTGTACTTGCTCATCTCAATCGCTCTTCCCTCCGCTGTCCCAATTCAGAATAACAGAATAATTCACACAAGGATTTCCCCCCCCCCACACACACACAGGGAATCGGCCGTTTTGACTGAGATTGGGATTATTTCTCCCCCCCCCCCGCATTCTTTCATAATGGTTTATTGAATAAACCACCACGTGCCAAGGCGGGTGGTTAATGTGATGAAGGTGGGAGAGGTTTCATCCAAGCCAAACAGTAGTTTAGATCCTGGGATAATCCCAGCCTGTGGAAAACCAGTGGCACGCTCAGAAATCCATCGTATTTAGGCTAAATGGAGATTATATTGAGTATCTTTAAAGCAGTCAAAATTTCAAAACATTCTGAGATTAATATTATTATTTTTTTTTTAAAAAGCATCTTGCTTTAAAACTTTAGCTTAATTTAAAAAAAAAACCCGAACCATCCTGATCGTGTGTCTCTCAATTTCGATGCTAAGAATAGGATTTTTTTAAAGTTCTGCATTAAGCCTTGGTTTGCATAACCCAAGTTAGATGGCTGGGTCAAGCAATGCATGTATGAGGTAGCAGGATTTGACAGAAGGAGAGATTAGAGTCCAGCTGCTGCTTTGCAACCCTAATCAGATGTGGGTCTATTTAAAAACCATGCTTAGGTAAACTATGGTTCAGTCTGCATCAACCAGGTTAAAGCATTTCTAAAGAAGCGGGGAAACAACTATTAAATCTGAAGATGTCCCATTATATTATAAATGCACACTATTATGAAGATAGATTAGATAGATAGACAGACAGATAGATACATAGATAGATACATAGATAGATACTGTAGGTAGGTAGGTAGATAGATGATAGACAGATCTGATAGAGAGACAGAGAGATAGATACTGTAGATAGATAGATAGATAGATAGATAGATAGATAGATAGATAGATAGATAGATAGATAGATATAGAGATGATAGATAGATAGATAGATAGATAGATAGATAGATAGATAGATAGATAGATAGATAGATAGATGATAGGTAGGTAGGTAGGTAGGTAGGTAGGTAGGTAGATGATAGATAGATAGATAGATAGATAGATAGATAGATAGATAGATAGATAGATAAATACTGTATATAGATACTGTAGGTAGGTAGGTAGATAGATAATTATGTATACAGACACATATATACACACACACACATACATTACATACAAACACACACACACAAGGTGTATACACACACATATATCTTGCTTTCACATGACTGTTTAGAAATCTTTGTTGTATCCCAAGGGGGGGGGGGGCTGATAGTAAGCAAACAAGGACACTCACCCCCCCCCAATTAAATTTGCCTACACAGAACAAATAATATTAATCTCATGTTATGCCACTAAAGTCTCCAGGATAGATTGAGAACATGTTGATTTTAAAGACGAAGGAAGCTTGCCTAACCTGCCTGCCTTTTTAAGTGCTTTCGCTTTCAATACCTTTGGGGAACTTCTAAAAAGGGAAGCTTTGGAAGAAGGTGCAAAAAGATGGGCTTGAGCGAAAGGATCTCTTGGATTCATCATCCGGTTCTGAAATGATTCAGAGCTGCCGTGTCTTTCTTTTTGTTTTCCATCCTCCCCCCTTTCAAATTTAATTTTCTTACAGGATTTGGGTGTAAAGTAAACCCTCAATCTGTGCATTGTTTAATTTCCTTGCGTTTTCCCAATGAGCTTCCTTGAATCTTCGCTCTGGAAACTGGACATTTCTTTGGAAACCAAATTTCTGCTAGAAAAAAACCCCCATCTTTGTTCCTTTGGCCACTTTCTTTCTCTTTCTTTCTTTCTTTCTTTCTCTTTCTTTCCTTTTCTTTTTCTTTCTTTCTCTCTCCCCCTCCCTCCCAAGGTATCCCTTCCAACCCTATTCATTGCACCAGGCCTCCCTTTCCAAATGCCCTCACTTGTCAGCCTAAACCAGAGGAGCCTCCCCTAATTGGTCATCTAACCCCCCCAAGGCTTAGCCCATCATCCCCCTAACCCTAGGCTACATTGGCCATGCAAGACGGGTGTGGCCGTTCACACCAGAAAGTGCCGAGCTGTAAAAAAAACGTGGCTTACCCCTCCAGATCTCTCCTTTACCCAGGAATTAAAGCAGGGAGTTGAAGCTTCACTTGTAGGTAAACAGGTTGGGTTGGGTTTGCCCAAGAGGAACCCAAGATGGACAGAAGAGAACCATAGTTTATTGAATCCACTTTCTCCAAAAATGTGGAAGCAACTGGATCCGAGACCTATGGACAGTGTGGGGTATGTTTTAGTGCATTTTTTAGTGGTGTATATATATGTATATATTTGCCATGGGGTGAAAAAAGGCTGAGCGCCAAAGAGTTGAGGCCTTTGAACTCTGGTGCTGGAGAAGACTCCTGCGAGTCCCTTGGACTGCAAGGCCATCCAACCGGTCAGTCCCAGAGGAGATCAACCCTGTCTGCTCTATAGAAGGCCAGATTCTGAAGGTGAAACTCAAAGACTTTGGCCACCTAATGAGAAGGAAGGACTCCCTGGAGAAGAGCCTCATGCTGGGAACGATGGAGGGCAAAAGAAGAAGAAGGGGACGATGGAGAAGGAGGTGGCTGGATGGAGTCACCAAAGCAGTCTGCCTGAACTTAAAAGGACACTGCGGGATGGTAGAGGACAGGAAGGCCTGGAGGAACGTTGTCCATGGGGTCGCAATGGGCCAGAGGTAAATGCTCAGCCCCTTCAGTCTGCTGCGTTTTTTTTAGAAAGTCGGTTGGTCTAGTTACAACCGCTTCAGCTGAACCCTAAATGGAAAGACGCAACAGAACGGGCCGAAGTGGGGGTGGGCTGTTGTGCGGCCCAGGGTGTGGTGCAGACGCAGAACCTGGGGTGATGATGATGATGATGATGATGATGATGATGCCATAAACTAGGGTTAGGAATCCGGGCGGTGCGCAAAGCCAATTTACAGAATCTTGGGGTTGAGGGTGCCAAGGGCTTGCCTCGCGCGCGCTCTGCCCCCTAGCGGCTCACGTGCAGAAACGCATCCTGCCTTCTCTCGGCTCAGAGATTCTTCTCCCCCCCCCCCACCCCCTTCCGCGGATGGGTCGATCTCTTTTATAGGCAAACTGGAAGCCTTGTCGTTGGGGGCTTTGAAGGGAGAGACCCTTCAGAGTTCTCCCTCTTTTGGAAGGAAGATAGAGGTAAGGAGAGGAAGATGGGAGAGAGAGAGAAGAGAAGAGAAGAGAGAGGAAGAGGAAGCGAGGAGTAGGCGAGAGGTAAGGGAAGAAGGAAGGGAAAGGAGAGAGGAAGAAAGAAAGTAGAGAAGGGAGGGAGAAAAGAAAGGGAAAAGAAGCTGGTGTCAAAACAAGCGAGGGATGGTAAACAAAGCAACTCAAACGGTGTGTTATAACCTTGTAAATGGAACGACAAATGCATAAGCACGACGAATGTAAAAAAGAATAACAACTATGTGAATGTATACCTATAATTGTGTGTAAGAGAACAAAAAAAACTTTTCCTGGAAAAAAAAAGTCTTCCCCCTTTTGAATCAACTCTTTTAAGGATGATCCGTTGTGGGGGAGGAAGACGCGCGAATACAAGAAGCGCGGCTCAGAAAACCTTCAGGTGAAACTCCGAATCATCCAAAACCGACCTCACATTCCTCGGCTGATTTCCAAGGTGTTTTTTTTTTTTTTTAAAGAAAAACAAGCCAGCGTTTGTTTCCGGCCGGTGAAACGGCAGAAAACAGGAATGCCGGGCGAACCGAAGGCACCTGGGGCGCTTGTGCCTGACTCAGCCTAAGCCGACATAGAAATAAAATCCGTGGCTTTTTTTTTTGTTTGCAACGCGTGCTTAATCCGGTCGACGCCGAGCCATTACGGGATAGAAGCGGGGGAAATCGACAAAAGGGCCCAGCTGCAAAACTTGGATCTTTCCATCGGTCGGCCTGCGAGGATCCGATACGTGGAAGCAGAAGAGAATTGGGATTGACTACACCCGGTTTCGACCCCAGACGGATCCACTCCAAGTGTTTTAGGGTTTACGGACACCCGGGAAGAAAACCTCGGGGTCGCAAAGAGCTGAGCGGTTCCCAAATTGTTCGCCCCCTTTTTTAATCCCACAAGTGGCGGTTGGCACCGTTCAGACGATACGTTGAAACGAAAGCATCACATCAGCGCCGCCCGAAGCGTCGAGACCCCAGTTCGAGGCAGGCTGGTCATGGGAACGCGAGCAGACCAACTTTTGCAAACAAACCAGGGTTAAACCAGGCCTGGCCCGTGAAGGCGGAAACGAAAGCGGCTGCCCGCGGCTTTAATGGACGGTTTAAACCGACAGGGCGACTTTGCCATGTGCTGGGAGAAATTTATTTTCCTTCGTTAAATACATTTGCAATCAGTTTTCGTTTTCCGAACTGGCACCTTGGCACCTGGGGGGAAGAGGGGGGCATCAGCCATTAAAAAAACGTATTGGCAACCGTATTTGTGTTATTCTAAAATAAGGTAATAGGGAAGATATATTTCTAGAGAGACGCGCTTGGCCGTTTTTTCTAGTTTTTGTGTGTGTGTGTGAGAGAGAGAGAGAGGGAGGGAGAGAGATGGATAAATAACATAAGATATGTTATGTATCTATATTTATCTCTATTTCTATATCTTACGTATCTATGCATAAAGTTAGAGATAAAGGTAAATATATATGGATAGATACGTAAGATATAGAAAAACAGATAGAGAGACAGAGAGAGAGAGAGAGAGAGAGACTATGAGAGAGAGGGGGGAGGGAGGGAGAGATATTAATTCACAAGGTGCATTCAATAAACTAGATCCAAAGTCAATAAAATGACTTAATTGCACCAGCTACTTATTTAATATTCATTTCTCAAAGGACACCAACAATAAATAGTTGTAAAAAAAATTCCCATATGACTTTTTTTTTAAAAAGACCAACTTTTTTAAATATCAAAAGGTAGAGAGGCAAGTTTAAGATGATGCCTGGCATTAAATCCTAAGCTCTTCCGTTGGTCTCCTTCCCTAGCAAACGTGAAGGGATCATTTTGGGTCTAAGTGGGAGAGTCTCTTGTCTTGGCAATAAGGGTTTCAGGCACGGAAGGACGACGCATATGGACTGCCAGGAGCGCAATTCTCATCCTTCTCTGCTTTGTTTCCTTCCTTAAACCTTCAGACAATTGGGCTGAAGAAACCCTGGGGATTCTTCTTCTAGGAGCTATTTTCTTTTTCTTTTTCTTTTTCTAAAGAAAAATGAACATGTTTGGAACCGTGGGACTTTGGGAGCCCAACATAGGGCGGTTGAGGGGAGGTTGGGGTAAAAAGTTGGTGAGCAGCTGGAGAAGCTGTTCTCTCTTCAGGAAAGGAAGGGAGAAATTCTGGGTGGAATCTTTTCCGTGTCAATTGGGAAAATCTGAGCAATTCTGTTTCCCTGGGAGGGAGGGAAGGAAGGAAGGAAGGAAGGAAGGAGAATTCTATAATTGTGAGGTGTGCTTGAACAGGAAGGAAGGATGGAGGGAAGGAAGGAAGGAAGGAAGGATCACTGATGATGTTACCTAGTTGGGTAATGAAGCGCCTGCAAGAAAACCACCAACCTCAGAGAGCTCAAAAGCACCCCACAATTGAAAAGCCCCCCCCCCTTTTTCTCACTTTCTGTTTCTCACGGTAAACCCACCAAGCCCTTCCTTTGGAGCCCTTCCTTCTCCCCCTTTCTATCAACTTGTTCTCTACTTCCCCTTTTTTAAACTCACAAAAAGCTCCCTTCCACACCAATTCTTTGCAAAATGGTTGCTTTAAACAAAAATGGAAAATTATTTCCTTTTCAGGGCTCCCTACTCTTTGCCTCTTTTTGAAATTTTTAAAAAAAGATTGTGGTAGGATAGAAATATGAAAAACAAACACATTAAAAAGCAAGGGAAGACAGGCCCAGCTGCAAAACTATGTGCCTCTAGCACCCATTTTATTATCCTCCAGAATATCTCTGGCCCATACCAACACCAAAGGTGTTCTTCAGAAGGAAGGAATGGCAGATTGCCAGACTCCATGGTTGGTTTGGGGTGGAGGCTCACCTGAAGAGGGGGGGGGAGAGAGAGAGACTGGAAGAGAGAGAGAGGGAGAGAGAGAAAGGGACTGGGGATAGAGAAAGTAAGTAAGTGAGAGTGGAAGAGAGAGACTGAGAAAAGAAAGAGAAAAAGAAAGAGAGAAAGAGATAAAGGAGAGGGAGAGAAAGAAAGAGGAAAGAGGAGAAAAAGAAAGAAAGAGAGAAAGAACAAGAGACTGGGAGAGAGAGAGAAAGTAAGTGAAAGTGGAAGAGAAAGAAAAAGAGGCAAACACACACACACTCTCTCTTCATATATATATGAAAATAAAGACCCTTCCTTCAAAGTGACAACGCCAACCTGACTTTAGTTAACCCCAGAAAGATAAACTGGGTCAGATCTGGTTAGTAGCTGTGTGGGAGACGCTAGAAAATCGCAGAGCTGCGATCTTGAGTGGAAAAGGCTTTTTTAAAAAAATAAATAAATCTCAGAAGGAACCAGTTGCCCGCCGCTTTCCCTGAGAAAGCTATAAATGAACTCAGGAGGAGGCGAGCACAATTTGAAGAATGGGGATCTTCTTATTTTTTTTGCTCAAGTGAAGGTAGTTTGCCCATCCGCTTTAGGCTCCCCAAAGCTGCATTCACACAACGCGTTACCCAGATCTCATTGACTCCGTCCGTCCGTCCGCTCCAAAAGAGATGCCCTCGTGAGAATCCTCATAGCTGGGTAGAGTTTGTACCACCCACAGACCCCAGAAACGAGATAAGCGCGTTTCAGCCTTGAGCACAGTGTAGATTCACCATCTGTGCCCCGTTCCCATTTCTACTTCCCTATGGACGGCCGTTCTTGCCCCACGATTTCAACACCGCTAGGATGGTGTGAAGGGTGTGTTTGTGTGTGTGTTTCTCTCTGCGTTGCACTTCCAAACTTCGATTTACCACCCCAGTTCGCTTTTTTCCTTGGGAAATGCGAAAAAATAGACTCATTTCTCTGCGTGCAATCGGCTCCATGTTTCTGGTCGCTGGGAATCGATTCCGCTTCGCCAGATTTCGCCGCGAACTCTCCCAACTGGGAGCTGCTGAAGGGAAGAAGAACCAACGTTAGGTTTAGCTGAGTTTCGCAGCCTCTTCGGGGCTTGCTGCTAATTGTGGCGCGGGTCTCCCCGGTGCCCTTAGAAAGCGCGTCTCCTTGTCTTTTGGAGAGCTGGGCGCGCCCTGGGCGCCAAGAGTCCCCTTCCCCTTGCTCAGATCCTATCTAACATCGACGTTTCTTTTTTTCCTGCGCCAGAATTGAGGGTTCCCGACAGGAGGGGATCCGGTTCAACTTTTTTAATTTGTGGAAGCTTTAACTTCTCGTCCACCGCCTTCGCTCTCAATAGTTGTGGTTGTGGTTTTGCCATCAAATCGGCGTCGACTCTTAGCGGCTTTACGGGTAGATTTTTCTCTGCGATGATCTGTCCCTAACCGGATCCTTCCAGTCTCCCAAAGGTGCCACTATAACTGAGTCCTTCCCCTTTGCTGCTGGTCGTCCTCTTCTTTCTCCTTCCACCTGTCCCAGAAGGGTGAATTTGAACCTTGAGCGAGAACTTGGAATTGTTTCATTATCCATTGGGTTCGTTTTCTTGGTTTTTCCAGAATGTTGCCTTTTTCAACATCAATATTCAAAAGCATCAGTGCTCTTCTCCTCCTCCTCCTCCTCCTCTTCCACGTTTATTTGCTAGTCAGCCTAACATCTAAGCATCCATAACATACATTTATTTCTTCTTCTTCTTCTTCTTCTTCTTCTTCTTCTTCTTCTTCTTCTTCTTCTTCTTCTTCTTCTTCTTCTTCTTCTTCTTCTTCTTCTTCTTCTCCTCCTCCTCCTCCTCCTCCTCCTTCTTCTCCTTCTCCTTCTCCTCCTCCTTTTCTCCTTCTCCTGCTTCTTCTTCAAGCTTTTGGAGAGCCTTATTTCTAAATATTTTGGGTTGTGAGAAATCTGCCGTGAAATCCTTAGCTTTTGACATTGCCCAATTCCAAGGTGTTTTTTTTTAAAAGAATTTTAGGGACCTGTTGACGGTTTTCTCCAACACATCAAATTCGTTCATGAAAATTAAAAAAAAATGTATTTAAATGTATATTCTCTCTAGCCAAAATTTCTCCTCTCCAGCCAAGCCCAATTTCTGACATTAGTGTTCCAAGTTTTGTTGAAGTCGGGATAATGAAATCTTATCCTTCAACTATTTTGTCTCTTGAAAAGCCGTTGTCAAAACACGAGAGGGAAAAAGTCATTATTCTGCTCCTTCCCTCCCTCCCTCCCTCCCTCTCATCTCTATCTATCTATCTATCTATCTATCTATCTATCTATCTATCTATCTATCTATCTATCTATCTATCTATCTATCCTCTATCTGTCTGTCTGTCTGTCTGTCTGTCTATATCTATCTATCTATCTATCTATCTATCTATCTATCTATCTATCTATCTATCTATCTATCTATCTATCTCTATCTATCCATCCATCCATCCATCCATCCATCCATCAACCCATCCCTGTCTGTCTGTCTGTCTGTCTCTGTCTCTCTCTGTCTCTCTCTCTGTCTCTCTCTCTGTCTCTCTGTCTCTCTCTGTCTCTCTCTCTCTCTGTCTCTCTCTCTCTCTGTGTGTGTGTGTCTCTCTGTGTCTCTGTTTGTCTCCTTCTCCTGGACAGGCTACTTTCATTTGTAGCTGGGCTGTGCAGGAGCCTGGATTTTAAACGTGAATCTCAGAGTCTACAGCTACAGACCTGATCCTAGAGCATTAACTGAGCTGGTGGGAGAAGAAGAAGCACCAGAAAGTAGATTAGATAAAGATCCCAAGACCTCTCCGTTTTTACATTGCTCCCTTTTGTTTTCGTTTTGTTGTTATTAATCTTAATGTTTTAATTTTCAATGCCCAACGTTTTTTGGAATGGTTTTTCTAACCTTCTTACTCTTTATATTGTCATTTATGTTTGACTGTAAGGTGGGTGACATATATAATTGTAATAAAGAAATACGTGTGGCCGCGGTGATGGGGAGCAAGGAATCGGACCAAGGAATCCAGCTGAAAGTCATCCTCAGGCAGCTTTGTCCTCAGGCAAAGTTTAACCAAGGTTACACTTTTGAGTAGGCAGTGAAAGAAACTGATTATCAGCTCCATCTCTGCCAGATAAGGATCAAAGCCCTTAAAAGTTAGAAGGCATCCCAAAGATCAAGGCACTTGTTCAGCCGGTTTAAGTGGCTCCAAAAATAACATGATTATCCCACAAATTTCCAGCTACCTGGAGCAATTTATAGGGAGTTTTCTCAATGCAAGACGTGAGCCTCCCTTAATGTCTGACTGTACCTCTCTTCACTTGGTCCTTTCCCTCCTAATTATTTAAGATAACTTTAATTCTAAACTCAAGGAGACATGTGGGGTTCATGTTTGTTTCCCCAACATTTGTTTCTACTCTCCTGGACTAATTTGACCTCCTCCTTGTTTTCTGCAGCTACAGCAAAGGTACCTGAGAACTGAAACTCTGCCTCTTTTCTTGCCAGGACGATGCCAACTAGATGGAGAGGTGAACTAACACTTTTAGACTGTCTTTTTCCCACCTGCTTCAGGTAACGGAGGGAAGGAAAGAGCAGCCTGGCCAGTCTGCCACGAAGTAGTATAACCTTTTGAAATGACTGACAAAAATAAATAAATAAATAAATAAGCAAGGAAGAGAAAATCCTCAGCTTTTGGCTAGATGAAAGAACTGCACTTATCATGGATTTGGGTATTTGGAATAGCAGGTTGCATAGGCGCTTGGATTCATCACCAGAAATGTGGTACGGTATTTCAGAGACAGATTACTCAGGTGTGTTTCCCATGGTTTTATAAAAAAATGGAATTATATGGTGTGTGAAGGAGTCCCTGCAGATTTTATTCCGTTGCCAGATATAGGGGATGGTTTTAAACTCTGTTTCAAGGCCATTGAGATGCGGGTCATGTGGCCAGCATGACATCAAAGAGCCCTGCTATCTTCCCACCAGAGTGGTACCTATTTATCTACTCGCCTTGTCATGCTTTCAAACTGCTAGGTTGGCAGGAGCTGGGCTGAGGATGGGAGCTCGCCCCGTTGCGTGGAGCTCGGAGCTCGAACCTAGGCTGCCAGCTTTCCAACCAACGTCTTACCATATGAGCCCCTGCGCTGGTGTGTGCTACATCTCTACCCGGTTTCCCCAAAAATAAGACCTCCCTGGATAATAAACCCAATGGGGCTTTTGAACGCAGGTGCTAAAATAAGCCCTTCCCCCAAAATAAGACTCCCTGAAAATATCGCAACACAGCAGCAGCCATGAGGTGACCACGCTCGCCGCCTCCTGCACCTCAAAAATAATAAGAACTCCCCAAAAATAAGGCCAAGTGCTTATTTCAGGGGTCAAAAGAAAATAAGTCCCTGTCTTATTTTTCGGGAAATACAGTAATACATGTTAATTAGTCTCACCTTGTCTGTGAGCACCAGCTCCTCTTCTCTGTCCCTTAGAAGACAATCCTTCTTAGCACTTTCACACTTCCAAAGTGGTATGGAGTTTATTTGTGGGCAAGAGGCTGGCCAGGTGTGCTGTGGGCCCACCAGTCCAGGATTCCAGAGTAGCATCTCCGTCGCCTAAGCTGAAACGATAAAGATGGAGGGTGGGATAAGAATTAAGACCATAGTGGCCTGGAAGATGTGGACAATATCTTGTCTACCACCCACCCACCCCCAATCCCTATCCCAAGGATTGGTAAACTCTTTGCAGATGAGGTCCCGTAACTCCATTCTGAGATGGTCTCAAGGTGTAGATAAATACCCTTTCTGATAACAACCACACCTCCACAGGAGAAGTGTCTACATGAGCTTCCTACTTTGGCCAAGAGAAAGCTGGATTAGAGTGTTGTGGCCCACCAGCAGATCTGGCAGCAGATTTGCACAGTGGGGAGGTTGGGGAGGAAGATGGGCCAGTCCTGGAGTCTGGGGAAGGCTCTGATGAGGGCTCTGTGTAGGAGGCAGAGAGGGGGCCAGAGCCAACTGACAGTTATCAGCTGTCTTCGAATTCGGAGATCAGTGATGTGTGCAGGAGTCGTCTTCTCCAGCACCATCGTTCAAAGGCCTCCATTCTTTGGCGCTCAACTTTTTTTATGATCTAACTTTCATAGCCATCCATTACAACGGGGAAAACCACAGCCTTGACTATACACACTTTTGTTGGCAGGGTGATGTCTCTGCTTTTTAGAAGGCTGCCTAGATTGGCCATCGCTTCCCTCCCCAGGAAATACTGTATGAATATGGCTCCTCGGAAGAAATTATACAGCTTCATCTTCTTCCTTGGAATGTTTCTCTCTGAAACATAATGACCCCGGGAAAGGAAAGGAAAATAAAATCACCTTGAATATGAAATACAGTTCCTATATGAAAGGCAGATGTGAACCGTTCAGGCTGTGTTTAGAACACGGCTTAACATTAGAAAAACACAGATTAATGAAGAAAACGTCACCGATAGGGATTGATTGGCAGGTGAGAATAATTACCGGCCTTCCACCTCACTCGCTGTTGTCTTAAGCGGGTCCAAAGTTAAGAATTGTTTGTGTGTATTAGAATAGTAGAAGAATCAATTACATTGGTTTGAGTGGGGTGGGCGGGGAACCCCCCCCCCTTCATTTATTTCAGGACTGTTTTAAGACAAGGTCAAAGTTCTCCCTGATTTTAATTGGAGGATAAAGGACAATTTTACAAAACCGGAGGGCTGGCCAAAATTGATCTTGTCAGCTTGGACATTTTTTATTCTCAGAGAGACCTAAATCAGAAAGAAAATATGATCGAGTGAGACACGGCCACGTTCTGAATGGTTGAAAAAAAGAAATCCCCATAATGAACAGAGAGAGATGCTATCTTACACTTTCTCACAATAAACAATGTTATGTTATGGGGAGGGGGAGGGTGGAAAACCCCACCAAGCTTTCGCCTCCAAGGGAGTGTTGTGGCCCACCAGCGGCCTGCAGAGCTGGCAGCAAATTCGGACAGTGAGGAGGTTGGGGAGGAACATGGGCCAGTCCTGGAGTCTGGGGAAGGCTCTGTGTCGGAGGCAGAGAAGGGGCCAGGGCCGTCTGACAGTTATCAGCTGCCTTCAGAGTTGGACATCAGCACAGAATTCTGTTCTCTTCCCATCAAAAGTGGTTCCTATTTTTCTACTTGCATTTTTTACATGCTTTTGAACTGCTAGGTTGGCAGAAGCTGGGACAAGTCACGGGAGCTCACTCCATTATGCGGCGCTACACAGGGGATCCTAACATTGCAGCCTTCTAGACAGAGAGCTCCGAGGTCCTTCCTGGATGGATACAATCTTCCAGCCCCAAACTGGACTCCTAACACCACTGGATCCCCTTTGGCCTTGATTTTCTACCTCGTCTCTAGTTCCTCCTTCAAACCCTGCTACTTCTCTAGCTACGCCTATTTGTATACAGCCATGATGGTGAACCTATGGTAAGAGTGCCAGAGGTGGCATGCAGAGCCCTTTCTGTGGGTACGAGCACCATCAGCAGCTGATCTTCTAGCTTCCAGCTTGCGCCTGCGTGCCAGCCAGTTGGTCTTCGCATGCACCAGAGTGCCGGAAACCCAAAGACTAGCTGCCAGGGTGGGTTTCCGGTGCTCTGGTGTGCAAGCGCACTCACACACATAGATGTCTTCCGGTTTGGGCACTCAGTACCAAAAAGGTTCGCCATCACTGGTATAGAGTCTCTTGCCTGAGCAGGCGGTTAGTCTAGAACAGTGTTTTTCAACCACTGTGCCGTGGCATACTAGTGTGCCGTGACATAGTGTAAGGTGTGCCGTGGGAGAATTACTTTATATATAGTCAATATAGGCACAGAGTTACATTTTTTAAACATTTTCTAATGGTGGTGTGCCTCGTGATTTTTTCCATGAAAAAAGTGTGCCTTTGCACAAAAAAGGTTGAAAAACACTGGTCTAGAAGACCTCCAAAATCTCATCAACCTTTGTTCTTCTGTTTTGAAACATTGAGTAGTGTCTGTCTGTCTGTCTGTCCATCCATCCAACCAAACATCCATCCATCCAAACATCCAACCAAACATCCATCCATCCATCCATCCATCCATCCAAATATCCATCCATTCATTCAAACATCCATCCATCCATCCAAACATCCATCCATCCATCCATCCATCCATTCAAACATCCATCCATCCATCCATCCAACCAACCAACCAACCAACCAACCATGCATCCATTCAACCAAACATCCATCCATCCAAACATCCAAAGATCTATCCATCCACCCATCCATCCAATCAACCAAACATCCATCCATCGAACCATCGAACCATCCATCCATCCATCCATCCATCCATCCATCCATCCTTCCAACCAAACATCCATCCATCCAGATGAGACACGTAATGACATTTTTCTTAGGATTTAAGAGTGGCCTTAGGCAGAGATAAATGAACATTTTTTTTCTTACAGAAAGATCTTAGACTTTTTTTTTAAAAGAAAACTCTTAATCCCATTTTAGGGCTCACACTGCAGCGTTCATTTGTTTTCTGCTTCAAAATTTCAAGAAGGCATGGGGCTTGCTGCCTGTCTGGTCTTCTGCATTCCTCTCGATTTCACTTTTTCTCAGAAAAATCCCAGCGCCTAACAGAGGGAAAGTCCAGGTAGGGGAGGGAGAGAAGACAGTGCCTTCAAATATCAGCATGTTGAAGCACTGGTTGAATTTCGCAAGGCATTTTGGCTTCACCTCCATGCGTAAAAATACTTCCCTCATGAGGCGAAGCTGCAAATGTGAAGTAAATTCCGATGGTTTTTGTAAAACGGTGGTTTCTTCCCACTTCTGTCACTGGCTCAATTTCCTTGGGAGTTTAAAAATAGATTTTTAAAAAAATCAAACCATCAGAAATCAGCAGGTGGCAGCAGCAGAAAGAAACAGTTGGGTTGGGATCATTCACGGAGATGAGCTGGTGGCTGAAATGTCCTGTGTGAAAAGAATGGTGAACTTGCTTTCTTGTAGACGTTTCATTATTCAGCTAGGTAACATCATCAGTGTTAAAAGGTAATGATGTGTGTGTGTGAGAGAGAGAGAGGAGGGGGAGAAGAAGAAGAAGAAGAAGGAGGAGGAGGAGGAGGACGACCACTAGGGAAGACATGATAACAGTCTTCCAATATCTCAGAGGCTGCCACAAAGAAGAGGGAGTCAAACTATTCTCCGAAGCACCAGAAGGCAAGACAAGAAGCAATGGGTGGAAACTAATCAAGGAGAGAAGCAACTTAGAACTGAGGAGGAATTTCCTGACAGTGAGAACAATTAACCAGTGGAACAACTTGTCTCCAGAAGTTGTGAATGCTCCAACACTGGACATTTTAAAGAAGATGTTGGATAACCCTTTGTCGGAAGTGGTGTAGGGTTTCCTGCCTAGGCAGGGGTTGGACTAGAAGACCTCCAAGGTCCCTTCCAAGTCTGTTATTCTATTCTATTCTAAGCCACAGCACTGAAGATGTTACTTAGTTAGGTCACAAAATGTCTGCCAGGAAACAACCAAGCTCGAAGAGCACCAAGGATCCCACGGTTCAACACTGAGCTACACATATTCTCTTCTATTGAGATATGTCTCCACTTGCCCTCCAGAAGAAGCCCAAGGAGATGCCAACAGCATCCTGTCCTCTCATGATTCTCCATAAAAGTAAGGATGGGCTGATAAGACAGTGGATGAGTTGACAACATCTTTCAACAGAGTTTCCATAACTACATTTCAATATTCCTCCCTCCCTCCTTGTGTGTGTGTGTGTGTGTGTGTGTATGTGTGTGTATGTGTGTGAGAGAGATAGATAGAGATAGAGAGACAGAGAGAGAAAGAGAGAGAGAGAGAGAGAGAAAGAGAGAGAGTGTGTGTGTTAAGAGAGAGCTAAGCTAAGGTTATCCTGAGGTCTGAAATGAATCCATGCCAAATTAAATCCCACTTATTTGCTGTTTCTTTTTTAAAAATGTAGACCTGGTATCATTTATTATTCCCAAGGGGCCCTGCTCTCTCCAAACACCCCAGCTCTTATGGGCCATCTTGGGAGCTGAAGACAGGTGAATTACCCCTGATTTACTCCCATCTGCGTATTCCCCGTAACGTTCCCTTCTCTCTCTCCCTTGCACCTCCTCTTCTGCCTTTTAATTATTAATATTTGCACATCTGCAACACCCCCATTAATGCAGGGACTTATGGGCACCCTGGGTGGGATCGATCAGGCAGACCGAACCAGGAGAAAAGGGATTCTTAATCATTCGTTTAATTGTTCCGGGGGATCTTGCTGAAGATGAATGAAGCTGTGGCACCCATGCGTTCATTCTGGCAATTTTACTGGTGCTCCATTCCAGCCACAGGAGACAACTAGGGAAGTCTCTTCGTAGATATTCCAGCAATCCTGCTTGAATGTTCAGCTTTTTTTAAAAAGGAGGGAGGGCAATATGTTTTCGAACTGGATGGTGCCCTATTGTCTCAAAGGAAAGCTGCCTTCAGAATGGAGCAAGGAGGAGAGAGAGAGATCAGCATTCTAGATTTGGGAAGAAATCAAGGTCCTGTCGAACCTGGGATCCAGAATGCAATCACCTGCACAGCTTTTGTCCTAAGGCAAAGGTCCTTGTGTTGGTTGAAAACAACCTTACTGGGCTTCAGATGGAACCACTGTCACCCCACCCCACCCCACCTGATTCATTTACTTGGCTGGCTTAATCACAGCTTAGGGAAATCCTCTTGTCTACCAACATCTGGAAGAGCCAAAGAGGAACCAAAGGAAGAGCATGAAAGTGAACTCAATTGCTCTCTCCAGGTCTCTCTGGCTGCTTGCCTTGCTTTCCCATGGTCAGCTGAATGGCAGTTGACTGAAGTAACTTAGCTTGCTCAACGCATTGACTCACTTATCTCTGAGCTTGGTTGTTATCTTCAGACTCCTAGCACTGTTTTCATCATTGCTGGAAGTGTTAGCTAGTTGGGTAATGAAACATCTGCAGGAAAACAACCACGTTCCTACACCACCGTGAACCCCACTGTCATCTTCCTCCTCCTCCTCTCCTTCTCCTTCATTCCACAAACCTCACTACGTTCCAGCACTGAGGGTGTTCCCTAGTTGGGTCACGAAACATCTGCAAGAAAACAACCAAGCTCAGAGAGCACCAAGGACCCCACAGTCCTCCTCTGTAAACCTCACTCCCTTCTAACACTGATGATGTTCCCTAGTTGGGTCATGAAACATCTACAAGAAAACAACCAAGCTCAGAGGGCACAAAGGACTCCATCATCATCTATCATTATTTCTTCTTCTTCTTCTTCTTCTTCTTCTTCTTCTTCTTCTTCTTCTTCTTCTTCTTCTTCTTCTTCTTCTTCTTCTTCTCCTCCTCCTCCTCCTCCTCCTCCTCCTCCTCTCCACAACCCCCCTCCCTTCTAGCACTGATGATGTTCCCTAGTTGGGTGATGAAACATCTGCAAGAAAACAACCAAGCTCAGAGAGCACCAAGGACCCCACAGTCCTCCTCTGTAAACCTCACTCCCTTCTAACACTGATGATGTTCCCTAGTTGGGTCATGAAACATCTACAAGAAAACAACCAGGCTCAGAGGGCACAAAGGACTTCATCATCATCTATCATTATTTCTTCTTCTTCTTCTTCTTCTTCTTCTTCTTCTTCTTCTTCTTCTTCTTCTTCTTCTTCTACTTCTTCGTCTTCTTCTTCTTCTTCTTCGTCTTCTTCTTCTTCTTCTTCTTCTTCTTCTTCTTCTTCTTCTTCTTCTTCTTCTCACCATAACCCCCCTCCCTTCTAGCACTGATGATGTTCCCTAGTTGGGTGATGAAACATCTGCAAGAAAACAACCAAGCTCAGAGAGCACCAAGGACTTCACAGTTCTCCGCCTCCTCCTTTCCCATCTTCTTCCTCCTCCTCCTCCTCTGCAAACCTCACTCTCTTCTAACACTGATGATGTTCCCAAGTTGGGTCATGAAACATCTGCAAGAAAACGACCAAGCTCAGAGGGCACCAAGAATCCCATGGGTGAACCTTAAGCTACACGTTTTATTTTCTATTGGTACATGGACTTAAACTAAATATATCAGCCGGGTGGGTGAAACACACTAGGCTAAAATGAGGTCAGTTCAATTGTTTCTGAGCATCTCGGAATAACACGGGAGACATCTCCAATTCTCAGCCAGCTGCACAGATTTTCCCCCCTCTTTTTACCAACCTACTGGAATGTCTTCCCTTCCATCATTTGATCCAGTTCACTCAAACATGGCCTTATGAACTCTTCCCACCATCCCTCTCTCTCTCTCTCTCTCCCCCCTCTCTGCTGTTTGTTTTCCTTGGGAACCTGGATTAAACATTGGTTTTGACTTCTCTCCCTCCTCCAAATTGTTTAAACCGTGAAATAATATTTTCATTCTTCGGGGAAGAGGACAAGGTTTGAATAAGTCACTCTGTTTCTCTTCCAGTAAACCAGTCTTCCTGGTTGCAGCTACGATTACTTTTCCCCTTGGTGGAGTCTTCTCCAATTCTTTCCCAAAAGGCTGAGCAGGTTAAGGGCACATCCTCCCAGGAAAACAATAATAATAATAACCTATGTGGCAATTAAGAGCTGAGGCCAATTTGATATCAATCAATCGGTCCATTAATCTTTGTAGAGACAAGCTGTCCAATCAACAGAGGATCTCATAGCCCTAGGAACGGTAGAAGGAAAGAAAAGAAAGAATGACCAGAAGCAAGATGGATAGACTTAAAGAGTGAGGAAAGCACTAGCAATGGCAGTAAGACGTATGAGTTATATATCGCTTCACAATGCTTTATAGCCCTCTCTAAGCATTTTACAGAGTCAGCATATTTCCCCCAAGGAAGGATGGAAGGATGGAAAGCCAAGTTAACTTTGAGCCAATTGAGAATCGAACTGATGGCAGTCAGCAGAATTAGCCAGCAATGCTGCATTCTAACCCCTGCACTACCATGGAAGGAAGGAAGGAAGGAAGGGAGGAAGGAAGGAAGGAAGGAGGGAAGGAGGGAAGGAGGGAGGAAGGAAGGAAGGAAGGAGGAAGGAAGGAAGGAAGGAAGGAAGGAAGGAAGCAGCAAGCAAGCAAGCAAGCAAGCAAGCAAGCAAGCAAGCAAGCAAGCAAGCAAGCAAGCAATAGCAATAACAACAGCATTTAGGCTTACATACCGCTTCACAGTGCTTTTACAGCCCTCTCCAAGCGGTTTACAGAGTCAGTCTTTTGTCCCCAATAATCTGGGTCCTCATTTTACCGACTTCAGAAAGATGGAAGGCTGAGTCAACCTTGAGCCCATGAGAATCAAATTCAAATTCAAACAAGCCTTTATTGTCATTGTACATCATGTATACAACGAAGTTTGTTTAGCCTCTACTGGTGCAAGACAACATCAATAAGATAAAGAATAATCCTTATGCAAGTAGTTAGGGGAAAAAACTAGCTCTACATTTCCACAGGTACGTCATATCCTGTGCTACATGTATATTACTCTGGTGTATGATCTTCTATCATGGTATATCAGAGTCGAGGTGGCACAGTCTTTAGAGTGCAGTACTGCAGGCTACTTCAGCTGACCGCTAGCTGCAGTTCACCAGTTCAAATCTCACCAGGCTCAGGGTCAGCCTTCCATCCTTCTGAGGTGGGTAAAATGCGGACCCAGATTGTTGGGGGCAATAGACTGACTCTGTATACTGCTTCGAGGGGGCTGTAAAAGCACTGTGAAGCAGTATATAAGTCTAAGTACTATTGTTATTGCTATATACATATTACACACTACACTGGCACCAGTGAAATTAGTCATATTCATCTGTTTGTGGTGATATATTGTGTTTAGGAGTCTGACAGCCCATGGGTAAAAGCTGTTTTTTAAACCCGTTTGTCCAGCTAGCTATACTTCTGTGTCTTCTGCCCGATGGTAAAAGTGAAAAGAGACACTGGCCAAGGTGTGACTCATCCCTAAGTATCTTCCTTATTCTGCTGAAACAGCGAGACCTGGCAATGTCATCCAGTGGTGTTAGAATTCCTGGCTGTGGGCAGAGTTAGCCTGCCATATTGCATTCTAACCACTGCACCACCACACCAGAATGATGTGGCCCACCAGTGACCAGCAGAGCTGGCAGTAGAGTCGGCCAGTGGGGGTGAGTGGGTTGGGGAGGAACATGGGCCAGTCCTGGAGTCTGGGGAAGGCTCAGACGAGGGCTTTGAGTCAGAGGCAGAGAGGGAGATAGACAGCAGTGAGGCAGAGGAACAGCTGGAGCCTGTTCCCAGTGTGCGGATGTGCAGAGCTGCCAGAAGACGAGAACAACTAAGAAAACAGGGTCGAGTTGGGAGTAAAGCCACACCTTGGAGGTGTTTGGTCCATCCCATAGGAGGGGCTAATGGGGAGGGGGCTTTTGCAGGAAATAATTCGTTCCTTCAGTCGTTTCAAGAGTGGAAAGTTCTGTTTGTGATTATAAGAGACTCTGTGCCAAGTTTTGCCCTGCTCTGCATTTGGAAACTAGTTATCTGGCAGCTCTTCAAGCGAGATAAGGTTCGTGTGGATAAATATTCCTCTGAAAGGCTGTTTGCCAAGCCTTGCGGACTGTGAATGAAAGGAATTCACAGTCGGGTAAATAAAAGGGGTTTTGCCGGGACCCAGACTCTGCTTCTTGCTTTTTAAGGAAGCCTGGGTCAGAACAAATGGGGACACCGCAGGAAGACCCAAAAGACCATGGCTGCTAAGAGTTGACGCCAACTTGATATTTACCCATCGCTCTTTGTATACACAAGCCGCACAAACAACAGAGGAGTTCATAATCCTTGGAATGGTGGAAGGAAAGAGAAGGACCAGCCCAAAGATGGATGGGCTTAGAAGATCAAGTTAGAGAGAGATTCTTCTTAAGAAAAACTATCTATATGGCTGCTAAAAGTTGATAATTGCTAAACGTTGACATAATTATAGATTATGATGGTCCATAATCCAATCCATCATAAAAGAGGGAGGGGGAAAGAAAATGGACTCCAGGATTTTAGAGTAACTATAACAGAACAGGTGGCTCAGTGGCTAAGACGCTGAGCTTGTGGATCAGAAGGTCGGCAGTTCCCATGGTTCGAATCCCTAGCGCCGCTTAATGGAGTGAGCTCCCATGACTCGTCCCAGCTTCTGCCAACCTAGCAGTTCGAAAGCATGTAACAAATGCAAGTAGGAGAATAGAGACCACCTTTGGTGGGAAGGGAACAGTGTTCCTTGTGCCTTCAGGCATTGAGTCATGCGGGCCACATGACCACGGAGACGTCTTCGGACAGCGCTGGCTCTTCAGCTTTAAAACGGAGATGAGCACCGCCCCCTAGAGTCAGGAATGACTAGCACAGATGTGCGAGGGGAACCTTTACCTTTATAACAAAATGGTCTTCCCATATAGATGGTTGACTTGTACATCAGTATGTCAGCCTATCTAATGTCTAGTTACCAATGGGAGGGGGGTTTTCTTTTGTTTTCTGGCTCTGTGGGTTTCTAAATAATAATAATAAAAAAGGAGGCCAAAAATGGCAGGTTTGTTTTTCTTGAAAATAACTTCACTAGACCAAAAACCAAAAAAAAAAAAAAAAAACGTCCCTTGCAGTAACTGAATCTGTTATTCATTTAAGGGCTGCTTTGAAATGTTATCTTTCCAGCTTCTTTGCTGTTTCCTCTTCTTAATTCCCCCCCCCCCCCCTTTAAGGAGATCTCATCTGCTGGGCCCGTTTTTTCCTTGATCAGTTTTTTTGCCCATATGTTCTCCATTAGCCAAAAGAAACATTTCACACTTCATAAACAGCCCTGTTCACAGACAACCACTTCTGAGAGAGCGCATGAGAAGATCCTGTGTTCTCTTGGCCTAATGTGGGACCTTCCCCCGGCATTAACGTGCGGACGAAGCTCCTGAAAGCTTCGGAGCAATCTAAAAATGTTATTTCAGAGTTTATATTGACGGGGCAATCCCTATGTCCTGAAAGAACTAAAAGGAGTATGTGGGATGAACTTCCTTTGTGGCCTGCTGCTGTGTGACTCATACAGAATAACAGAGTTGGAAGGGAGGTCTTCTAGTCCAACCCCCTGCCCAAGCTGGAGACCATACACCCTTCCAGATAAAGTGGTCCTTCAGTCTCTTCTTAAAAGCCTCCAGTGATGCATGTAACCAAGTTATTTTCCTGTATCTTCCAAATCTCAAAGAAATTGAAGTTTATCAGACCTGGAAGCCAACTTTTTTACCTTCGGAACTTCAGCCCTGCCACGTTTTCTACTGTGGGAAAATGGGAGGGGGGTTATATGGAGCATGGGAGATATATTGTCAGGCCTGTAATTATATTCATTTTAGAATTTTGGCCTGCCATCCTTTCTCTTATTTCATTATGCTGTTTCATTAGTATAGTTGATGGGAGGGGGGAATAGACAGGAGTGAGATTGTGGAATGTTTTGTTTTCATTCTTTACTAGAAGCCAAGGTCATCCTTTGTCTCCGCACCAGTACACCTGACCGGAAGAAGCTGGGTGTGGATGCCAGCGTGGAAGAAGAAGATTGGACCATGTGATGGATTGTGGGTGTGGGGACAAGATCATGAACTTTTAACTGGGTGGAATTCTGATGTCATTTCCAGTATTGGGATTCCATAGCAATGTGCCAACATGCCTGTCTTATTAAATTGGAACCTTAAGGATAGCTCTGCCTTGGACTCTGATTTAATTCTGCATGATATTTGGAATGCTGACATATATAGTCAAAATAACATTCCTTTCTCAGAGAGTCAAGCACATCTTGCCTTGCACTTGGAGTGGCGTGACTGGGAGGCATCTTCAGTTTTGGACAGGGACTGATTGGGCCATGGGATGGGCATGTGGGTGCTGGGCAGGGACTTGAACTTTCACTTCAGCTGGGGAAAACCTGGAAGCTTTCAGATTTGGCCAATGTGACATTTCTAATAAAATGAAGTTTTGAAGAACCTCAAGTCTTGGAGTCTTCTTTCGTTGGGTGTCTTACTTGGGACTCTAACACTATGTTGCTGTTCAGTTGCTAAGCCATATCTGACTCTTTGGGACCTTGTGAATTCTTCGCATGGAGAAGGCATCACTTGACTTGATTCTATGAGATTTGGAAGAGGAAAATAACCTGGTGGCAACCTCATTGGACCGATAGCCAAGACGAAGAACATACGGTTGATGGTTACCTGGGGATGCTTCTTGGATGCAGTGGTCCTCTGGTTCAGGTGATGTTTGAATGCCTTGGCTCTCTTTGGTCCAAAGACGAGATTTGGACCCCCCCCCCATGAGCATCTTCTTTGCTCCTCTTTGGAAAAAAGTAGAACCAGATGTTTTTGACATACTCAAAAATGGGAAAAGATGTCCTATTTCCCTAAAACATATCATCATGACATGATCAGGATAAGGCAGTGGTTCCCAAACTTGGCAACTTTAAGACGTGTGGACTTCAACTCCCAGAATTCTGGGAGTTGAAGTCCACAAGTCTTAAAGTTGCCAAGTTTGGGAACCACTGGGATAAGGTAACGGTAAAGATTACCACAGGTGGACGGTGAATGGCCCCTCCCAGAAGGAATAAAAGAGGGGAGAAAGGGGAGTGGAGTTTGCAGGAGACCATTAGTTCATCCCTGCATTCTTGCCAAGGTGGCGCAGTGGTTAAATGCAGCACTGCAGGCTACTGCTAGATCAGCAGTTCAGCGGTTCAAATCTCACCGGCTCAGGGTTGACTCAGCCTTCCATCCTTCCGAGGTGGGTAAAATGAGGACCCAGATTGTTGGGGGCAATATGCTGACTCTCTGTAAACCGCTTAGAGAGGCCTGAAAGGCCTATGAAGCGGTATATAAGTCTACTGCTATTGCTATTGCTATTGCCAAGTATTGCGGCATCTGAGAGATATCGGCCTGGCCACTCTCTAAGCCTGATAAAGGTCAGTCATGGTGAACCATCTTGAAAGACTGTAGGAGGAGAAAGACTTTGCTAGAGGGGAATCTACTGTCAATTAAATAAAAGGGGTTTATCGGGGCGAGGACTCGGCTTTGTGCTGCTGGGGAAGCCTAGGTCAAGACATCCTATCCCTTTATTTGCCTTACCCTGCCTTACTCTACCCTATCTTTTATCTCATCTAATCTCTCTCAATCTGATCATCACTGCGTGGTCATCCATTCAACAATAATTCAACATGCACCAAAGACAAATTCCTTCTGTGTCCAATCACACTTGGCCAATAAAGAATTCTATTCTATTCTACATCATTCAACCAACTTAATAAATGGTTTAAATCAGTGTTTCTCAACCTTGGCGACTTTAAGTCCTGTGGACTTCAACTCCCAGAATTCCCCAGCCAGCTATGCCAAGGTTGAGAAACACTGGTTTAAATAACCTCATTCGGTTGCCATGGACACTCTAGAGAAGACCAACATTTCCTCCTAGGGTGGGTTTCTCCATTCCCACGATACAACCACATTTATCACTTCACAACTCATTAATGCCCTGCTGCAGGACTTCATCCTCTAGAGGAAACACCTTAAGAACTTCTGTTTGTCCACTGAGAAGACCTGCTTGCCCCCAGGGCCAAACCAGGGGAATGGGTTCCTCCTTTTTTTAATAGGAGGCAGGTGGTTTATTTATTTGTTTTTCTTGGGTCAGGGGAGATCATCAATGCTCCTTGTAAAGGGAAGGGAGGGTATTTACAAAAAAGGGGGAGATGTTTGTTTACTTGTTGGGTGGATGCATAAATTCCAGGGTTACTTTCCAAGCTGATAATCTTTTGTTTTGCAAAGATGCATCATTTAGCTGTACTTTCAAGATACATATTTCTACTTTCCAATTACTTTTTATAAAATGAAAAGCAAGCTGTAGGTATATTAACTAATCCTCCCTCCCTCCTTTCTCCTTTCCTTTCCCTCCCTCCCTTTCATTTATTCTCTCACCTTCCCTTCCCCTTCCTTCCTTCCTTCCTTCCTCCTCCCTTTTCCTTTCCCTCCTTCCCACCCATTTATTCTCACACCTTTCCTTTCCCTTACTTCCTTCCCTTCCCCTTCCCCCTCCCTTCCTTTCTTCCTCCAACCTTATCCCTCTCTCTCTCCTTCCGGCCAGTTTTTATCCCCCAAAACAAAACCTTACTGTCTGTTCTCTCCTGCCCCTAAAAAAACAGTAAGACTAACTGCTCTTGGGTGTGGTTTACTGAATTATGGAATAATTAGCACCCCATTGAATCGGGAGCTTCATTTACGACATTCCTGGTTGAAGGCTCTGGTGACTATTGGCTGTCCAAGCACACAAGACCAGCAAGGAAAGCTTTCCATATCACTGAAAGAATAATCAAATAAGGAAAGAGGAGGAGGGTGAAGAATTGAGAGACCAACAGCGCAAAAAGGATTAAAAGGACGAGATTTTTTTTTTAAAAAGCAACTTGAAGGAGAGAAAGGAGTGAAGGAGAATAGGCACACAGGGTCTTTGTGGAAAGGCAGAGAATGGAAGAGAACTGAGAAGGGGAGAGATAATTAGGACACAAAGTCTGAAGCAATCTTGGAAAGGACCAGGGATCTTTGATCTTTATACAGAACTTTTCCTGCCCCTTAAGGTATTTGGGGAGGGGGAGAACCAACTTCATGAAAAGAAAAGTGGCAGGGGTTGAGGGGTGGAAGCGAGGACCATTCCCCTCCTGAAAAATCAAGTCACACCTAATTCCGCCTTAGCCTCATTGTCTTAACTGGCTGCATAATCGGCCAATTCAGAGATTGGGCCAAAACGCTTAAAACACAATCATTAAATCCACAATTTGCAAAGTTGGGGCACCAACAGCTTTGGGAGGAATTTTACGGCTTGTTCCCTGACATGAATTATATTGTAGATTGTGTCTCTCGGATTCTGAACCAAGTCTTGGATATAAAGCGGAAAAAAAATAGGCTTAAAAGTCGATATCCTAACCTGCTTTTTATTTGGCTAGAATTGTGCCACCTTCCTCGCTCAGAGTGTCCTATATCATCATTTCTCAAAAAAAAAAAAAAAAAAAAAAAAAAAACCCTGGTTGGTAGAATCCCTCTTTAGTATTATTATTATTTTGTAGTATCTAAATTCCTCTCCCAATCAAACTTCCCAATTAATCCAAAGAATATGCCCCACCCCAGACTCGTTACAATCTTGAGGATCTCTGGATCCTTTTAAAAAGGTGAGAAGCAAATAAAACCATAAAAACCTTTAATCTCTTGTGATTTATTTCAAATAGTTTCTGTTTAAGAGTCAGGAACCCTGAAAAAAAAGCTATTTTCCTCCAGGGTAACACCTGCATTAACTTTCAGTGTCGTAACAAGTTTGTGGGAATCCTGAAGTGAACAGAAATATCGTCTTCCCCAACAAAACAAAACCACCACATAAACATAAAACATACAAAAAGGCTTGTTTTCCTTCCTCCCTGCCCAGGATAACCATGGCTTATTAGATGGTGGTAAAT